>NC_074725.1:3348510-3478510 GCF_947242115.1 Biomphalaria glabrata
AACTTCTGAAGAGTCAGTCAAGGAATTTATGTTCAAGAATTCATGTCAGAAAATATTCAAAACGGGCTATACTCGTTTTGAAACATCAGAAAATCAACATCAAAATAAATATATAACAATAGATTCACACGACGATAGCAGGAAGCAGAACATTCCTGACTTGTTGTCAAATACAAGAACATGCTTATTAAGCACAAAGTGTTTGGAGATGTTGAGTTGTCACCCACTGGTTAGAGAAAATAAAGTAGCCACAGACATTATCATTGAGGCTCTATTTTACCAGTTTCAAGTCGGCAAACGCAGCGGGCACTGGCCACCTGGTGCTATTTATAGGAAAAATGGCAACCATGTCAACGCTGCTGTGGCTGTACGGAAAACTACAAACGAATCGATTGTAGAAATAAAAGCATTTTCGTTTTTAACCAAGCAATGGGTTCAGCTACCATGTTTGTATAGCAATGCAAGTGTGGCATTTGTTGCTAATGATAAATCTCTATACGCCCTAAGTGAACAGATTGCCACTGACAAAGTAACATTCTTGAGACCGAACTTTCCTTCCAAAAGACAGATTTTGAGATTTACCAATGGCGTTTGGTCTGAAGTGAGCTTTACTTTCGACTTACCGCCCGAGCCATTTGTTGTATCGGCGGACGCTTTCATTTACATTCTTTCTATAGCAAGTCGAGAAGTCTGGCAACTGGACCTGACTGCAAGGATTTCTGTTCGAATGAATGACCTACCAGTTACGGCGTCAATAAGTCACGTGACTAATTATGAGCAGTTTATCCTAGCGTTTTATAACAAGACAGAAGAAGAGTACAAAGCAGCTGTTTGTTGTTTTGATACGTCGCAAAACCTGTGGAGAAAACTTGATGATTTAAATGGCTATGCTCAAGGTATGATTAGTTTTAAAGACATTCATTCAACTTATCTCATGCAGACCAATGGGAATCTCTGGATGCTGGAGCTACAGTCTGATGATATAAAATTTAAACATGTGGCCAAACTTTGGAGCTGTGACTGGTCACTTCACGGAGCGGTCACTTTTAGGGATGAGCTTTACATCTATGGAGTCAGGTCTGAGGCTTTAAAGCAAGATTTTCAAAAACAATTATTTTTAGACGGCAGCTTTAATCAGATTGTTTACATGGAGAGTGAAGACACAGAATCATCATCATTTATTCCTGTAACATTAAGTCGACAAGGTTTAGTCCAGATATAAATCTATTCAATGAGCAATGCATAATAATAGATTATATCTTTTACAAGTAATATGTATTTGATTTTTTAGTTTCGGAGTGCCCAGCTGTACCAGTATAAATATTTAGTTTGACTAGTTTTTCTTTTAGTGAAATATAGTGTAAGTTTTATACTTTTGTTTAAATAGATTTTACTAATTTTTTAAAGTCTTATTTTAAAAATTAGTAGTTTACCTGTTTCAGTTATAAGAACTTATTATTAATAAAGCTTTAATTTGCGTTAATATAACAGCCACACATCTGCTGTATAATATAATCTCTAAACTATATTTTCTTACTACGATTGATTGAGTTTTCTCCCCTTGAGTCACTGGATTCGGGTGAACACTTTTAATTAGTAATTAGCAACTAAAACGGATGCATAAATAGAATTGGGTATGGTCTAGACATAGATTTTGATAAAGTATATTGTTCTGGTTTGTCCAAGGTTCTCATTTAGAATCATGAGATCTCATCATGAAGTTCTTTATAAACATAGACATTGTCTATTGTGGCCTCGGAAGAGACTGATTAAAATATATTGTTTAAAAGAATTTACTTATTTCAAGTGTATCTATATCATCATATATATACTCATAAAATTTTTGATGTAATAAAATACATGAAACCAGCTAGTAATTCTTTTCACAGCGATATACATCAACTGTTAAATTTCTAGAATAATCGTTAGAGACGTTTTTTTAGATCCGTGTCAATATTCCACCCTCCATGAAGTTGTGACCTGAATAGAGGTATTGTACAAATGCCCTGGAAATTAAAAAAAATGTAAATATGATCACATACCAAGACCAACACGGTTCAATAATTGTAACATGAGTAAAAAGTTTATTAAAAGTATATCACGTGTTCACTGAGTGGGGCCTAAACGAATCAAACATAGAAAGTAATTATAAAAATGTCAAAAAACCAATGGGAGGAAAAAAAATAATGATAAATACCATCCATTCCTGCGAACTAGTGAAAGATTTAGAAAGAATATAAAATACAATCCTATAGAGAATCAATAAAATCAATAGGCATATATTGTAAGATTTGTATAAAGGATGGACAATATTGTAAGTTACAATTAAAGTATGATTGTTCAATTATTATCGGTTATTATGATTTAGATTACAAATAATGACCCACGTGAAAATAACTCACTAAATAAATATAAAGGGCTGAGCGGAAGAAAATAAAAACTATTTGTTACATGCTAAACGATCTTATCTTATCTTATAAGACGTTACTTAAAAAATAGAAGATGATTACGTCTCACAATCTTCCTACATAGCCTATGCTTCATATATAGTTTCTATTTATTTGCAAAGGCACTGTCTCAAACAGAACATAATTCACAAAATGCATGATGTTGGCCTAACTCTAATAGTCTCTTATTTCTTTATTCATCTCTCGTTTGTTTATGAACATTTTCTTTTATATTTGTAAGTAGCCAGAGTAGGTCGGAAGCAAGATATAGCTATTAAAACAAGGTTACAAAGACAGTTTGTGTGGAAACACAAACTCAAAATCGGCCCCCGACGTGGTCCACCCAGGCAGGTGAAAAGGCAATATTTTCAGAAAGAATATCAGAATCAAATTCTATCAAAGGCAAATGAGAGCGAAGAATGGAGAAAGAAGGATGATAGATCTTGTGTGGTGCCCCAGCGGTCCAGCAGACCAAGGGATAGGTGAAAGTGAATGTGAAGTTAGATGTGAACCTGGCCTAACGGATGTCTTACGATGATTATCTAATTGGTCTAATTGTTTTGTAAAGGGTCAATCTCTTATTCAAAGCCTCAATGAAAAAAAAATTTCGTAAAAAAATAAACAAAATTCCTTTAGTTAAGAGTTCCATAGTGATTACATAGCGCCGCAGTTCACGCGATAATATGAAAAACCACTTTGTAATTGTTGTTTTACATTATGTTCCACTTATATGCATACTAAATTTATTATAGCTTTTATATAGCGCTACTTTCATGCTAATAGCATGCTCAGAGTGCTTTTGGTCCAATCTCATTTGTGTACAGCTGGGGGGGGGGAGGGGGTATCTAGGAGTTGGTTTTCCGTGCTGCCTTTAGGCGCTCAGTAAACACAACTCTGCCCGAGTCGGGTGTCGAACCTCGAGTTCCCTTCTAGCCAAGCCAAGTTCAAGCGCACTTGGCCTCTCGACCACGCTTAGATTTTTTTCTCTGTAAAAAAAAAGTGAACACTTCTTTTCAAATGTAGTAGTACTAGTTACTATGTCAGAACGTATTTACTTAGTAATACAATTGTAAAAAAAAACACAAAATCTAAAACCGTTTGCATAAATATGTTGAAAATATGATAAATAGTCACACACACACACAAAACAATACTATTATAAAGTGCAATTAAGTAGTTTAGAAAATATCTTTCTCTAGAGGGGAGACTCAAAGAACTAAGCTAGACAAAGTAATCAAAGGCATTATTACTTCAAATTAGACGTGGAAAAACTACTACGAATAGATTTATATTTACTAAATCTATATACTATGTTATACGCATATTTGTCAACTGAAGTACAACCAGGTGAGGACCAGTCAAAGGAAGTAACGCCAGGTGAGGACCAGTCGACTGAAGTACCATTTGGTGAGGACCAGTCCAAATAGTACCACTAGATGGTAAATTATGTTTACTGGAAGAGATAGATGATAATTAAAAGGAACGCTAAGAGTCAGGGCCACGCAGTTTTTTTTATTTCTCTGAACAATCACTAAATAAAGATATAGATAGGAGAAGTAGTGATCAGTATTAGCGGATTCATCCTTTCTATGTTTTTAGTGAGTTATCCACTAATAATATAAAATTGGTTAAACAAGGTCTAAAATTCTGCCTGGCAAACACCGAAGAAACTAAAAGATCTACATCTTAATTAAACATTGTCGACTCAATGTTAATGGTATAAATGTTGACGATGCAGTTCCCCCACTTTCCATATAGACTATTTGATTGAAAATGCCACCCAAGGAACATTGTTTTTGGGAATCTTGTTCCAGAGCCTCAGACTTCACTCCATAGATGTAGAGTTCATCCCTAAAAGTGACAGCTCCGTGAGGTGACCAGTCACAACTCCAAAGTTTGGTTACTTTTTTGATTTTCACATCGTTACTCTTTGACCCAACCCTCCAGAGATTCCCATTGGTTTGCAGGAGAAACGTAGAAAGTCTTTGCTTAAAACTAATCATTCCTTGAGCAGGGCCTTTGATATTTTGAAGTTTCACCCATGTGTTTTGTGACACATTAAAACAAGCAACTGCTGTTATTTTTTTGGGCGAATCCTTGATAAAAAAGGCAAGTAAAAAATGTTTATGACTCGTCACGTGATATATTCTTGCTCTATCCATTAAGTTAGTCTTTTTACTAGCTGTTCCAGCTGTGGGGTCCAGCTGCCAGACCTCTCTACTTCTATTTGAAAGAATATAAATGAAAGCGTCAGCCACTACCACACGAGGATCGGATGGTAAATTGAAAGAAACATTGACTTCTGACCAACTGGTATTTGTAAGTTTCAAAAGTTGTGTTTTGAACAAATTTCCCCTAGAGTACGCTGCAACTGACTCGCCTATAGCGTAGAGAGATGTATCAAAAGCAACAAATGCAACACTTGAATTGCTATACAAACATGGTAGCTGAAGCCATTGCTTGGTTACAAACGAAAACGCTTTTACTTGCACGATTGCATCGTTTGTATTTTGACATATAGCCACTGCAGCGTTAATAAAGTTGCCATTATTTCGATAAATAGCCCCAGGTGGCCACTGTCCATTGCGTTTGCCAACTTGAAACTGGTAAAATAGAGCCTCAATGATAATATCTGTGGCTTCTTTGCTTTCTCTAATCAGTGGGTGACTTATCAACTTTTCCAAACACTCAGGGCTAAATAAACAAGTTCTTGTATTCGACATCAAATCACAAAGATATTGTTTTCTATTATCATCAGATGCATCATTCGTTATAACATTATTTGGTGGTTTATTCTCTGATGTCTCAAAGCTGTTGTAGCCTGTTCTGATTCTTTTCTCACCCGAATTCAGGCACATACATTCTTTGTCTGAATTTTCAGAAATGTCATCTTCCTGGCCAGGTTTAAATTCCAACCATTTATATAGGAAATAAACTACAGCATCTTCAGAGGGTACTTCAAGATCTTGACTTTTGATCAGTTTCAAAACATCCGAAATTGGCATCTCCAAAAAAAAGTCTGTTTGGAAGAAAGATATTGTGTTTTTTAGAATAAAGGACCAAACAATGTCTAATACTTCTTTGGAGTTAAACAGTTTGGCAGTTTTATAATATTCAATGTAATTGTCCAGAGATAATGTTGCTTTTGCAAAACCTTCACACTCTGTAATTAGAAAAGGTATTTGTAACTGCTGTGCAGCTTCCCAGATGTCAATAATACTGTCATTGGTCAAAACACCATGACCAGTGTACAGAGTCTCCAGGATCAACTCAAAAGTTTCACTTGAGATGTCTTCTACAGTCACACACTTTAGTTCCGTTTCTTTCATGCCGGATCTAAACAGTCCTCTAAAAAACCCAGAGCAAGCTGCCAGGAGAAACCCATGACACGCAAACTTTCTTGTACCAAGTATGACAGTAAAATCTTGCAGTTCTTCACATTTCCAGAAGTCACTCAAACCTTGGACAATACCATAGGCTACTTCTCGTTTTATTTCCATGGCTTTCTAATCTGAAAAACAAAACAAACAAAAAATGCTTAATAGAAAAAAAGAAACAAGCATTAAAGAAATAGATTTTAAAAGTTTGTCAAGCTAAATATAGAGATTGCTTTGTTTCTCTGAACAGATGTGTCCTCAGTTGAGTTAAACATCTGCATGATTTCGCAATAACGCTCACCATTTTTATTACCTAGCTATCAATGGCGGGGGGGGGGGATGACGTTCAGATATTCTAACGAGGACGTCACGTGGACAGCACAAGAATCGAACCCAATCACTTCCCAAACGTATGTCAAGTACACTTTGGCCAGCTGAGGGGCGTCCTTCAAATTCCGAAATTCATAATCCCAGTATTTACGTAGCGGAGGGGCGTCCTTCAAATTCTGAAATTCAAAATCTCAGTATTTACGTAGCGGAGGGGCGTCCTTCAAATTCCGAAATTCATAATCCCAGTATTTACGTAGCTGAGGGGCGTCCTTCAAATTCTGAAATTCATAATCCCAGTATTTACGTAGCTGAGGGGCGTCCTTCCAATTCTGAAATTCATAATCCCAGTATTTATGTAGCTGAGGGGCGTCCTTCAAATTCTGAAATTCATAATCCCAGTATTTACGTAGCGGAGGGGCGTCCTTCAAATTCCGAAATTCATAATCCCAGTATTTACGTAGCTGAGGGGCGTCCTTTCAAATTCCAAAATTCATAATCCCAGTATTTACGTAGCTGAGGGGCGTCCTTTCAAATTCCGAAATTCATAATCCCAGTATTTACGTAGCTGAGGGGCGTCCTTTCAAATTCCAAAATTCATAATCCCAGTATTTACGTAGCTGAGGGGCGTCCTTTCAAATTCCGAAATTCATAATCCCAGTATTTACGTAGCTGAGGGGCGTCCTTTCAAATTCCAAAATTCATAATCCCAGTATTTACGTAGCTGAGGGGCGTCCTTCAAATTCCGAAATTCATAATCCCAGTATTTACGTAGCGGAGGGGCGTCCTTCAAATTCTGAAATTCATAATCCCAGTATTTACGTAGCGGAGGGGCGTCCTTCAAATTCCGAAATTCATAATCCCAGTATTTACGTAGCTGAGGGGCGTCCTTTCAAATTCCAAAATTCATAATCCCAGTATTTACGTAGCTGAGCGGCGTCCTTCAAATTCCAAAATTCATAATCCCAGTATTTACGTAGCGGAGGGGCGTCCTTCAAATTCTGAAATTCAAAATCTCAGTATTTACGTAGCGGAGGGGCGTCCTTCAAATTCCGAAATTCATAATCCCAGTATTTACGTAGCTGAGGGGCGTCCTTCAAATTCTGAAATTCATAATCCCAGTATTTACGTAGCTGAGGGGCGTCCTTCAAATTCTGAAATTCATAATCCCAGTATTTACGTAGCGGAGGAACGTCCTTCAAATTCCGAAATTCATAATCCCAGTATTTACGTAGCGGAGGGGCGTCCTTCAAATTCTGAATTTCATAATCCCAGTATTTACGTAGCGGAGGGGCGTCCTTCAAATTCCGAAATTCATAATCCCAGTATTTACGTAGCGGAGGGGCGTCCTTCAAATTCCGAAATTCTTAATCCCAGTATTTACGTAGCGGAGGGGCGTCCTTCAAATTCCGAAATTCATAATCCCAGTATTTACGTAGCGGAGGGGCGTCCTTCAAATTCTGAAATTCATAATCCCAGTATTTACGTAGCGGAGGGGCGTCCTTCAAATTCCGAAATTCATAATCCCAGTATTTACGTAGCTGAGGGGCGTCCTTTCAAATTCCAAAATTCATAATCCCAGTATTTACGTAGCTGAGCGGCGTCCTTCAAATTCCAAAATTCATAATCCCAGTATTTACCTAGAGTTGAATATTGTATTGTTGGTAAACACTTCTAGTTTAAAAAAAAAGTTTGGACGTTCCATAAGAAATTATTATTACATCCAAGCATAAACCTTTTCAATGCAGTACAGCAGTGGAGGGCTTTTGAGCTCAGCAAACTGGAGATGACACTCCAAAGCGTAGGCCATATACATACTTGACCATTCGGCCAATTATTTTTTAAATAGCTTTTATATTGTGCAACTTTCATGCTTATATCATGCTCGCAGCGCTATTGTCCGAACCCTTTTGTGCACCAGTGGGGGTATCTGAAAGAAGGTTTTCCATACTCCCTTTAAGCACTCAGTAAACTCTGCTCGAGTCGGGTGTCGAACGGTGTAAGCATCTCGACCGCACACCCAACAAGTATTATTGAAACGATTAGTGTAACAATATTGAGGACTTATGACAGGTGTGTGTATTGTCTGACGTTAGTGAACCCCCATTAGCGGTGGACTGACTTACTGGACTATTAAAACCTGATTTGTTGAAAACAAAAAAAAAGTTTACAGCGCGACGCCATGTTGCTTTATCGTCTGCTTCCGTCTCCCAGGAGACAAGGTCAATGCTAAAGGCTTTCAGAGCAGCTTTGAGTCTCCCTAAAAACTGGCGCACAGATTGCTGAGGATAGAAAAACAGCAGTGGCAGAAGAAAAGCGTCCGAGACAAAAAGCAAGGCCAATTATACTAGCTCCAGTTGGAATAACCTGCCCAGTGTGCAGTCGAACATTCCGGGCTTACATAGGTCTCAGCAGCCACACGAGAAGGCACAAACTTCCACTGCAAAGCCCTCAGCCCCACGGAATGTCAAAAGTGGTCATCATCGAACCACGATGGACGAACTATATACATAAATGAGTTACGTGTTAGAAAAATGTTTACCTAGGATCGAGATCAAGGTTATAGAGCTTTTATATTTGTAGCTAAAGGTTGTATATTGAGTTAAATTTTCTACTTTGAGTTTTCTATAAAATACTCTGAAAGACACAAAGATAAAGGCACATTCCTCGTTCCATATGCTAGGACAAATTTGTACAAATGCTCCTTCTTCCCTAGTGCTATTAGAGCATGGAATCACGGAATTGGTTGCCTGAGCCAGCCAGGAAAACCAGTGACTTGGCAGAATTTAAGTCATTGGTTAACATGCAAGATGCATGACGCGTAGGACGTAATCATCTTCTTTTTTGAAGCAACGTCTGTATTTTATAAGATAACTAATAAGATAAGATAATAGTGAATGCTAAAATTCTATGACAATTTTTTTCCGGGTAAATACTAAAAAAAAACATGAATAAAACCACGTCTTCTATTGATCTATTCTCATATCATAATAACATCATTAACATCTATAAACAACGTTTCCTAATGTAACGTCTGTATTTTATAAGATAATAATACAAATTTGATTTCATAAAATATAATAAAGTCTGCTGGTGTATCTAATTCAAATGTTTCTAGTCTTACAGCACTAGTGTTATAAACCTTTACTGTTTAAACAAATGTATTTAAAGAGGCTTCATTATCTCATTATCTCCAAACTTTTTCTTACATGCATTAGTGATGGGGGCTCTATCTGAAGTTACCAACTCAAAGTGAGAACATTAAAAAGTTGAAATCAAATGTCAGATAGGTCCATATTTTAGATTAGAGACACAGACCTATATAAGTTACGATCATTTAAGAAATATATATATATATATATATATATATATATATATATATATATATATATATATATATATATATATATATATTTTTTTTTTTTCTTAAATGATCGTAACTTTGTTCAGCAGAGAAAAGAAACGGGGAAATTAATTAATTCAGTGAAGTCAGATTTCCCTCTAAAACAAAAATAATAAAAAAATTAATGATCTTTTGTTTTTTTTAAGTTCTAGATCTAATTGATTCATAATTTCGGAATAGCGCTCTGATTTTCAATTATAATTGACATTAAATCACAGATCTATATATTCATACGATGGCTGCCTAGTCGTGAGGTATGCGTTCTGGACTATCGTTCAGTGGTCCCGGGTTCGGACCCTACCATCTGCTATCCCCCATCGTCCTGAAGGAGTTTTGGACTAGGAAGTAATTATAATAATAATAATAAGGCTTGTCTTCGAGTCCGAAGATTAGTGAGGAATGCAGTATTTCCCATGGCTGGACAGCCCATCTGTGAGATAATTTAACATACCGGGGTATAATAGTATCCTATTCATTATATATATCAACATTATGTTCATAATGTTAAATTTAACATTCAAATAGTTACTTTATGTACGAGTGTGTGTGTGTATGGTTTGTCTCTGAAGCTGAACCTAACCGAGGAGTCCGGTTCCCGTAGCCTCACCGTGGCGCCTCGGAAATCAGGCCTCCGTTGGGTTATCTTGGCTGAACTTTAAAAAAAAAACAAAGCGTATATTAAATGAATCCACTCCGTTTATCAGCCTTGCAGGATTCTATTGCACGTTTTACGCTCCATTGTTGATGAATCAATAAAAAAAAATTAACAAATTAGTTATTTATAAACCAGATTTGAAGTAACCAGTTAACCTACTTAAAAAAAAATAATATTTATACCCAAAGCAAGTTTGCCTTTTGTCTGGCTATCTTTTTTTAGAATATAAAAAGGCTAATTTGGGATCACTACTTTTAGAAATGGAACAATTAATCAACAAATGCTCAGTTATTCCAGGCTCAATGGTCTGCGGATCAACGAGCATTTCCATCGGAATTTTTTTTGCTTTTCGTTCAATGGGGCATTAGGCAGCAATTACAGTGAGAAAGGATCACATTGTTTTATAAGTAATGCTCAAGAAAAGAGAGAGACACATTTGATTGTGTAATTGATGCTAAAGGCAATATTGTTTGCAGAAGGTAAGATAACTCTGTTGCCCATGTAGCATCGTCTGCTGGTGGCGTTTATCCCTGTGTTCAGTTAATCGTTATTTACAACTGGTAAAAAAACCAACTGAAAATTGAAGCTGTAGCCAAAATCTGTTGAAAAGCCAGTTCATGGGAGGTGTAAGACAAAGCTGATGAAAACATCGATAACTATCTGGCATCAGTACCTGGTAAAGAAAAGGTACTCAAGTCATCTAAAGTTCTGTTCTGAATTTACACAATGCATGTCAACTGCATATATCACATTATAAAAAGTCAATGAATCTTCTTGAGTTTCGGCGATGTATCGCATGTTACTGTTAGAAGAGTCACCCATCGTTTGCTGACCCTGACCGAAAAGGACCAGCGTCTTTGATTCAGGTTACGATACTTTGATTCACGTGATAGTCAAACAGGAAAAGCCAACACAGTGTGCTCAATGTCATACGAACACCACATTGCGAATGTGACCAATCGAATGCTGTCTTACTTGGGAAATGTTCTGCTGCGGAATCATACTTAGTAACAGGTAAAAAAAATGTTTGTATTAGTACTGGATTTACCTAATGTTGAACTTGTGGAACACCTCATAAGTCAACAATGGAATTAAAATGATTAAATACCGTTTTTTTTTCTTGAAATTCTTGGTTCTTACCCCCCCCCCCCAATATATGTGAATTTCATGCACACACAAAAAAGCAACCTTCGGCATAAATGGGTTTATTCAATTTTAATTCTCAGATTTAAGCTAATGAAATACTCGAGAAAGACACAAAGATAAAGTACATTTTTTTTATTCCATATGCTAGGACAAAGTCAGACAAGCGCTCCTTCTTACCCAGTGCCATCCTACAATGGGTTGCCTCAATCAGCCAGGAAAAAAAACAATGACTAAACAGAATTTAAGTCTCTAACATACATGACTAGATTTACACACGTCTACGTGTAGGACGTAATTATCTTCTCTGTTGAAGGAACGTCCTTAATTTACAAGACAAAGACAAGAACACAATATATTTTTTTCCCTTTTTAATTGACCTTTAACTGGGATTTGCATGTAGAAGATTTGAACATTTAATTATTGTTTTTCTCCTTGGGCTTAATCTAAAATTGCAACTCAATATGAAAGATGCATTTTTTCTTTCAATTATCCAGTAAACTATTTGAATCTTGTGTTTAAATGACAGTTTTAGGGATTTCACAAAGAAATCTGGCAGGAAAGGGAGACAAATTTAGATAACAATGGGAGTCAAGGGCAGCCCAATTGTCACCTTTGTATAAGTATTGACAATTGTAAAGGGTCCCTTGTCGTTGTGTAATAGCCCACGACGGCAATGTAGAATTACTATTTCGATATAACCACAGACCTTCATGCCCTTCATCTGTTCCTCCCAGAAGTACATGATTGAAACCGGAGAATTGTTTAATAAATGTCACTACGAAAGCGTGTTCTTCCATATCATCAATCTCTGCCAGATAGCCTCCATAGAAAACACAGGTAGCCATAGCCTCCTCAGATCTGACGACAGGGTCTTGTTGAGACAGGTAGTAACGTCTGCCTTTATAAACCGGTGAGACCTTAAAAAACCATTGACTTGAACTCTCTAGTCTAGCATTCAAAGCTTTAATGAAGTTGACTGTTGTTGTATTCAGTTCTCCCAAAACTTGTTTTAAGTCTAAGATTTCCTGATTCTTCACGACTAGCTCGTTTCTCAAGCCGTCCAGCGCCACATCTTTCAGACCTTTTTCTTTTTGAAATTCAGAAGCTTGTTTTATGATCCGTTCATTTATTTCCGAAATTGTTTTAGCTGATTGTATTTTAATCAGTTTAAGCTGTTCAGCTACTGAAGTAAAATCAAGGTTTCGCATTTTGACATTTTTAAAACTGTTTTCGGTGGCAGGTTTTCCCGACGGACTCATTCCATGAGCTTCACACTTGTATATACCAACCATACGTTGTACAGGATACATAAACTGCAGACTTAGGAATGACTCGCCATTTTTGTTAAGTTGACCCACAGACACAGCACCCTCGACTTCGGTATTGTTTTGAGTTACTTCTTTAGTAAATATATTTACTGAAGCTACTTCAAAACTGGTCTCCGACTCATTGTCGGCTGTACGTGAAATTGTGATAGAATATAAAAAGGCTAATTTGGAATCACTACTTTTAGAAATGGAACAATTAATCAACAAATGTTCAGTTATTCCAGGCTCAATGGTCTGCGGATCAACGAGCATTTCCATCGGAAGAACTGTGAATTAAAAAAAAAATATATGTTCTCTCTCAAAAATGACAAAAACTTTAGAAATAAAATAACAAAATAAATAAAAATGTGTAGATGTAAAAACCAAATTAACATACAAAAATAATAAATTAAAAGAAATGAATTGGTGACTAATATATCGGCTCCATACTATCGAAACTAGTAACATACAATTTAACCGTACCGAATTATCATTTTTAGCGGCCCCCGAAAGGGGAAAAGACGCTATTACTTTTGTGCGAAATGTCTGTCCGTCCGTCCCGTTTAGATCTCGTAAACTAGAAAAGATATTGAAAATCCGACATCACAATATTTTAGACCATTAAAAGTTCTAATGCAACGGCTACTTTTTTTTTTCTTAAAGCGAAAAATCTAATTTTTAAAATCAGTTATGCAAGCAGTTTTTTAAAGAGAAAAAGCTAATTAGTATGCATTATAAGTTAGACCTAATTTAAATTGAATAGTAATCTTATAAACTCCAATTTTTCTGAAAAAAAATTATTACTACTGAAATAATTTTTTTTATTTTTTTTTGATGATTCGAATAAGAGATTTAGCTTTTGCAAAACAATTAGATCAATTATAAGACATCAGTTAGGGCAGGGGAAGCGCGGTGGCTGAGCGGTAAAGCGCTTGGCTTCCGAACCGGGGGTCCCGGGTTCGAATCCTGGTGAAGACTGGGATTTTCAACTTTGGAATCTTTGGGCGCCTCTGAGTCCACTCAGCTCTAATGGGTACCTGACATTAGTTGGGGAGAAGTATAGGCGGTTGGTCGTTGTGCTGGCTACATGACACCCTCGTTAACCGTAGGCCACAAAAACAGATAAACTTTACATCATCTGCCCTATAGACCATAAGGTCTGAAAGGGGAACTAGTTAGGCCAGGTTCACATCTAACTTTACATTCACTTACACCTATCCTTTGATCTGCGGGACCGTTGGGGCACTACACAAGATCTGTTAACATTCTTTCTCCATTCTTATCTCTCATTTGTCTTTGATATAATTTTATTTGGATGTTCTTTCTGAAATTATTGAAGCGTGCCTGGGGTGGACCTCTTCGGGGGCCGATTTTGAGTTTGTGTTTCCATAAAAACTGTCTTTTGTAACCTTGGTTTTTTTTTTTTTTTTTTTTGAAATTGTGTTTATTGCCATTAACATTTGAGGTACTCTTAATTTGCATTTATAGTACCGGCAATCTTTACTTATTTTAGAACTTGGAGTTTTTAAAATTATTGCGTCAGTTGGGGATTGCACGAGCATTACACAACATAACCAATTATCATCTTAATTATCATTCTTTCAATAACAGAGACGATGAAATAATTCTCAAAACTTAAATTAAATAATGCACGCTCTAGTTAACAATTACCTTCTACGATCCAATTCACATACATAATGCTAAAGGCTGCAACTGTTTGATAAATATTCATGTCTTTGAAATGTATAAAGTATGTTAACAATACAAAGAAGGTGAATTGCTTAGTTCCTTTCGGGCAATTTTGCGCATTGTGGCGAAATGCTTACTATAAACTATAGGCCTACATTTAAATCAAAACTCACGCTTATGGACCAGCTGCTGGGTATTGGTGGGACACATCGATATTATCTAGACTTTTTGTTATTCACAGACAAGTGTAGCGGATGTAGGATGAAAGTTAGACTAATTATAAACAAAGTGTTATCGAAACAGGACAACTGTCAGAGTAATATACAAGCAGATTAGTATTAGTGTAAACAACTATCCAGAGCCGGCCTTAGACCTGAGCGGCCGAAGTGGTCCCCGCACTTTCATAGGGCCGCGCTAATTCTAGGTGTAAAATATTGAATTCAACATTTATAACGAAGATATAATAACAGGATTTCTGCGGCCTCCTGATTTTCCAGCGCGTCTTGGAAATCTCCCGTAATTGCAAAATTTACGAAAAAGTTCTGGAAATCTCCTGAAATTATTAAAACTCATAAACAATGTCATGAAAAAAAAAAGATTGGGGTGCCAATCGTACGCGCGGAAAAAAAAGGCATTGTCAGTTTTCACTGAATAAAAATTGAATGCATTGACGAACGTATTTTCTGATATACAAATCTTAATTTTCACATTATGCTTATCACAATCCAGACTGTGCCCCGCGCAACCCGTTTCGCATAGGGCCCCGCAGTTGTTAAGTCATTTGTTTTTGTTGTCTTCCCATTGCGTTTTCAGTCTGCCTCCTCTTCTTTTTCCTGGTAAATGTTCCCTTAAACAGTATCAACCCCGCCCACTACACTGTAGATACAGCCCCATGCTTACAAAATTGTTAATCGTACATTAATCTCATACAGAACCTATTACCACAACAGTCCACCATAAACAACACTCAGTATGGTAGTGTGGAACAGCAGATTACAAAAAAAAAACAAACTGCACGCTATTTTTATTTGGCATGGTCCGCAAAAGAGCTTACAGTTTAGCAGCAAAAAGCTGGCTATAAAAAGTTAAGAAAAATGTTCAAATAAAATTGTATACTTAACATTCACATTTTTAGCTGTATGTATGGTGATCGAACCCACGACATTAGCTCTATCAACTCGGCCACCCAGCCATACTTTGTGCATCACAACATAGCCTATTTTGTGCAGATGCTGCCACTGTGATAATGACAAATTGATGAAACTTGCAGATGCTACTGTGGAGATTCATAAAGCTTTATAATCCTAAACAGATCCAAGTTCAAAAGTTTTGATAAGACCACTCAAACAGTATGGATAGCGCAACAATCTACGGACTACATGATAATACAATAATTTCTTCCTCTTATCAGCTCATTAAGAATTTCGAGCATATATATTTAAAATCCGATATCAATTCAGCATCAACTATCAGTATTTAACTTCTATAAAATAGGGTGCGGTGGTTTAGCGGTAAACTGGGAGTCCCAGGTTCGAATCATCGTGAAGACTGGGATTTTTAATTTCAGGCTATTTGTCCTCCCAGCTGACATTAGTTGGGGAAAGGTAAAGGCGGTTGGTCGTGTTGATGGCCACATGACACCCTCGTAAATCGTAGGCCATAGAAACAGATAACTTGTACATCATTTAACCTATAGACCATAAGGTCTGAAAGGGGAACTTTAATTTTGCTATAAAGTACATATACAAATGTACTCCCCCCACACCCGCAAAACAACAACAACAACAAAAAAAAACGACTCGCCTTGCTGTTATTAGATATAAAAGCTATAATAATAATAATAATAATAATAAAAATGATAAGATTTATTCGTCTCTTTTAATAATACAATTTTAATTTCTATTTATGGTAACGTATTTTTATGTTATGCCCACGGACTCTACGACTAGAGTATGAGAAAGACATGAGCTATAATGCGTGTCAAATGTTTGTAAAATGTTTTACATGTTTCGGATGTTCCTTCAGAGTTGAAGATAGTTTACTTCCTAGTCCAAACCTCCCGCAGGACGACGGGGGATGGGAGCGGGCAGGATTTGAACCCTCGACCATCGATAAATCCAAACGACAGCGCGCAAACCGCACGACCAGGCAGCCATCCAGATGCATACTTGATATAAATGTTCATGAGAAAAATGGTAAAGAAATATATAAAGTGATTTTAGAACTATAAAATTGATTATCTACTTTATAAAACTCTTTGCCCTGGCTGCCTGGTCGTGCGGTTTGCGCGCTGGACTGTCGTTCGGATTTATCGACGGTCGAGGGTTCAAACCCCATAAAGAGCAATCTAGAATCTTCCAACAGGACACATACCACTGTTAAATTACCATCTCAATAAAATGAATTTCACACAACTCCCCCTTTGTAGACACTGCGCCCACCCTTATGAAGCCGTAAACCATATCCTCTTTGAATGCCCCTCCCTAATCCAACTTAGGCAGACCCTACTTCCACTACAGTCCAACATAACCAACACCCAATACGGCAGTGCTGAACAACTGAAGAAAACAGCACACTATTTTTCCTTGGCACAGTCTGCAAAAGAGCTGACAGCTCAGCAGCAAACAGCTGGCTAGAAGAAGAGGCAAAAGTAATTGAGAAACAAAAATTGACGCGCCTTTTTTTTTTTGTATGGATAATTAATAATCATACACTAAACAAAACAATACACCTGACCTAGATATAAGTTTCCGTTCTCTCTAGGAAATAGTCGAATATATATAAAAGAATATTGCCATCCTGAAGGACGACCTGGTGGAGGGATGTAAATTTCCCCCTTTCAGACTTAGCTATAAATAGGGCAGATGATGTAAAGGTCATGTTTCTGTGGCTCTCAATTTATGTGGGTTTTATGTGACCAACACAATGACCAACTCATTTTGAAGCCTCTAGCTGCGATTCTTACTTTTATTATGATAACAAGAAGAAAAAAACTGAGACATTGCTTCGTTAGTGTTTGAACTTTTTAAATCTAGACTCTATGTGTAAGACTGCCAGAACACACAAGAACAATCTGATCAGTGACTACACTGTTACCTGTCTTCTTGCAAAAACATCCACCAATCATAATAATAATATACATGAGGCTAAAGTAAGGTACTAACAATTATGTACATTCGGGTTCAAACATTTAAATGTAACTGGCATACCAGTATTATATAAAGTTCAATCTTAAATTTTCAACTTATAAGTATTTTTTTTACCTACATGTCTAAATACATATTTACATGAAAGTTCAAAAAAAAAATCAATTGTTTATATGCTATATAGGCCTAATACTATGAAGTTGGGTGAGTTTTGGACTGAGTAATGCAGTGTGACATTTAAAAAAAAAACTACAAGCGATAGAAAAAATGCTGAAGGGACTTAACCTAGAATACGATACATTCTAATGCTATGAAACTACAACAGCGGTTCTCAAGGCTATCTACTATATATCACATGCCTTTCATAACTGTCCAACTCAATGAGCACGGGGCGGCTAATCAAATCTTATAAACCACAACCTTACAGAAAACACTTTGCCTGCGATCATATCCAGGATAACATTTTGCCAGCTGCTCTGGCACTGCATGAGCTCATTATAGTCGCGGATTATTTGGTAGTGTGCAAACAATATAACTATCTTTTCAAAGACACTCCAAATCCATTATTTTTCGTGTCGGCGAAGCATTGTGGACTAGGCAGAAGCTCTGAGCCACATATAGGAGTTTTCTGTCCATCCTCCTGCCACTTTGGTTTATGAACAGTGAGCACTTCCGCTGGTTCGAGAGGACACTGCTGCCCCATGACCACGATGTGTTTAATAGGCTTAAATGCCATGCTTACCATGTCCAAGGCTGTTCGGAAATTCCTGATATGCCCGCCAGCTCAGGCGTGTTTGCTCCTCGGTCTAACCGTTGCTGAGTTCAAGCCTAACCCTTTGAGGAGTTCCAGAGGTAGAACAATCAATCTTTGAATCATTTTTCTTTCTGCAACACCAAGTGCCAACTAATCAAAACATATTTTTAAATAACAAAATTTACTTCAAAATGTCATAAAAGGTTCATCATTTTGTAACAAGTAATGATACAAATTGATCCCTTTTCTACAATTAAATAATTTGACAAATTGTTCAGTATACCTTGTAATTATGATTAAGGTATTCATAAAAGAAAATACACAACATGTGCTGATGACTATTTCCTAACGACTTTGGACAATCGCTCCATGCAAATTTGGAAATTGGCTGGTCAAATCTCAAAAAGACCTGCCACTTCACACATTTGGCTGGTCAATGTGACGCGATAATGGCCTTATTGCGAAATGGGGACCAACTGAATAAAGGAATCGAGACATAAAAATCAATTATTAGAAAGTATTAGCAAAATATTTGAAAAGAATAGCGATATTCTATAACATTTGATCTGATTATACACATATTTGTAAAACAACGTATCAAAATCTATATCCATTTTATAATGAATTAGAAGTAAATTTTGAAACAAAAAACAGCATATTATATCTATGTCAAAACTTAACATTGGAGAATACATTGGCGACATAAAGTTAATGGTATAAATGTTGATGGTGCTGTATCCTCACTCTCCATGTAAACTATTTGACTAAAAATGCCTTGTAATGAAGTTTGTTTCTGGAAATCTTCTGTTGAAGTCTCAGACTTGACTCCATAAATGTAGAGAACATCCCTAAAAGTGACTGCTCCGTGAAGTGGCCAGTCACAACTCCAAAGTTTGGCCAAATATTTGAATTCCACATCATTGGCTTGTGACTCAACCATCAACAGATTCCCATTGGTCTGGATGAGATATGTTGAATCTTTATCTTTAAAACTTATCATGCCTGTAGCAGGACCATTTAAATCTTCAAGTCTTTCCCAAGTGTTTTTAGATGTATCAAAGCAATCAACAGCAGTTGTGTCCTCTACATCTGCCAAGATATAAAACACAAGTATAAATTGCTCATAATTTGTCACATGATGTATTGATGCTGTATCGGGTAAATCAGCCATTCGAATCGATCTTTCTGTTGCTGGGTCTAGTTGCCAGACTTCTTGACTTGGGGATGAAAGAATATAAATGAAAGCATCAGCTGCAACAACAGAAGGTTTAGGTGGTAAAGTGAAAGAAATATTTACTTTTGACCAATTGCCGTTGGTTAATTTTAAGATCTGTTTTTTGTATGCTCTGTCGTAAAATACAAGGTGATCAGTTGTAATAGCCTCACCCAGTGCATACAGAGTTTTGTCATTAACAATAAACTTCACTCTTGATTTGCTTTTCAACTCAGGCAGCTGAAGCCACTGCTTTGATGAAAAAGAAAAAGCTTTTACTGTAATTATTGTTTCATTTACATTTTGATGTATCGCTACAGCAGAGTTAACGTAGTTTCCATTGTTTCGATAAATAGCCTCAGCTGGCCAGTGTCCATTGCGTTTGCTTACTTGAAGCTGGTACAATAAAGCATCAATAATAATGTTTGTACTTTGTTTGGTGTTTCTCAACAGAGGATGCCTGATCAACATTTCTAAACAATTTGGACTTAATAAACAAGTTCTTATATTTAACAACAGATCAGAAAGATGCTGTTTTCTGTTATCAACATGCGAATCAACTGTCATGTCCTTGTTTTCATGTTGAATGTCTGATGTTTCCTAGCTAGTAAAGTCAGTTTTGATTCTTTTCTGACCTGAATTTTCATCGCTATGAACCTTGATAGAATCATCTTGCTGGCGAGGTCTAAATTCCACCCACCCCAACAAGGCGTGCACTACATCATCTTCTGAAGTTGTTTCAAGATCTTGACTTTGAATCAGTCTCAAAACGTCTGGAACTTGCAACTCATAAAATAAGTTTGTTTGGAAGAAAGAGTTAGCATTTTTAAGCATAAAAGGCCAAACAATGTCTAACACTTCTTTGGATTCAAAAAGTTTGGCTATTTTATAATATTCAATGTAATTGTCCAGAGACAATGTTGATACTGCAAACTCTTCGCATTCTTTAATTAGAAATGGTATTTGTAATTGGTGTGCAGCCCTCCAGATATCAATGACATTGTCATTTGTCAAAACATCATGACCAGTGTACAGAGTCTCCAGGATCAACTCAAAAGTTTCATAAGAGATGTCTATAGTCACACATTTTAATTTCGTTTCAATCATGCCAGATCTAAAAAGGCCTTTAAAAAACCAAGAACAGGCTGCCAGAAGAAACCTATGACACCCAAACTTTGTTGTACCAAGTGTGACGGTAAAATCTTGCAGTTCTTCACATTTCCAGAAGTCACTCAAACCTTGGACAATACCATAGGCCACTCCTTGTTTGATCACCATGGCTTTACAACCTGGGAAACAAGAAATTGTGTTTTAATTTAGATTTGTCCAGATCTAGAGTAATTGACTAGTAGTAGACTCATCGGACTCAGTCTAATCTACATGATTAATAGTAAATAATAGTAAATTGATCTACTTGTTCTAGATTCAAGATACAAATATACATTTTAACATTGTCAGAGTCATAGAATTGATCTCTATCTAAATTATATAGTGCAGATGTAGTCTTCTAGTCAGATCTGCTATCTAGAGTCTTAGTCTACATATAGTAGAGACAGTAGACTTAAAAAAAAATTTCCGGTAGCAGCTGATTTTTTTGGTTACCAGAAACAATAGCTGGATCTAAGTGGCAGTTTTGAAAATGCTTATTTCACCTGCTGCCATGAACCAACGATTATTCTTTGCATTTATACTCATATTGTGTAAGTCTTCTAGATTAATCTACTCTATATTTTTGGGGGGATTTCTTATCTAATACAATGTCCAGGCTACCAACCCCTAAGTGATCAGAGACGATCCAGGCGCCAGGCAAATTAAATGATACGACGATCAATGAGTGCTCTGGCTGTACGTCAAACTGTGTCACAGTTGTCACAGTTGTGTTGATTCGATGTCTACGTTGATGGTTAGGCGTGAAGACGTTGTAGCAGCGTTTGATCACTACTTCAGTAAAACGACCCGTCGACCGTTCGACCAAAGTCTACACTGTGAACAGAACAAGTTTGATGAAGATCATGGCGCACTGTTATGCTTACAGCAACTGCAGCAACAATTCATAAGACAATACCTTGATAGTTCTAGATGAGAGCTTATCTTGTAAGATTTATTACATATGAGAGTTCTCATGCAATCCGCCACAAAACAGTATACGATAACAAACAGGATCAAAGGCTCAATGACTAAGTTCACTCCAGTTGAAAATATAAACAATCTATAATACAAAACTATGACTAGTAATGCATAGCAACACAACTATTTTTATAGTCCATTAGTTAAAGAAGAAGAATCTGTTTTCATTTTTTTTTAAAGTTAAAACTTCGCCAAATAAAAAATTAAAATTAAAATTTGACCTAGACTCTAGTTCCCGAAAGCCGGTGTTCACGTATAAGAATCTACGATATGTATATTCTAGTAACTATAATCTATATTTATATATTATAGTAGCCTACAAGTCTTAACTAATAGGCCTACTTACTGTACTACTTCTCAGTACTATATATATATATATATATATATATATATTATATTTATATATTATGTTAAATAATATTATATAATAGATCTAGAACTAGTTACTATAAAATTGTAACTAGATTCTATATCATAGTATATCCATCTAGATTTCTAGATCTAGATAATCTTATATATTCAAATACAGACGTTAGGGTTAGATCTAGGTCTAACTAAATTCCATATTTATAGGCCTATTATTATGCTTACTATAAAGGGTAAATCTATATAGATCTCTACAGATCTAGAGTTTCAGTTTATTTAGATCTAGACTAGTTACGAAGCCATAAGGAGGCAGACATGATGCTAACCAAGTCACAATATAAAAAAGAATGATTTCCTTTGTAGATTATAGTCACAATATAAAAAGAATGATTTCCTTTGAACATTGTGATTATCGTGTCACCTTAAGTGTTTTATTTTTTGTGTTTATTTAAGTAAAGAATGCAGAATTGTAAACTACTCTAACCCCTTTATTCCCAAAATAAAGCACTACCCCCTAAATTCACTAACCTTGACCCCCTAAATTGTAACATAGATCTGATTAAAATGTATTTTAATGTTTATTATGCACTTTAAATTAAAACTGAGTAATCAACTAATTCTAAACTACAGAAATGTTGACAAGTATGTTACTAAAAAAGGTCAAGAGTCGAGATGAATATATAACGTCTGTATTATATAAGAAAAGATATAATCTAGATATAAATCTAATAAGGCATGTCTTCGAGTCCGAAGATTAATGAGGAATGCAGTTGTTCCAGTGACTGCTTAGCCCCTGATGTGACCTACATATTTTGCCACAACCAGCAAAACCATTGTCCGATTTAGATTTTCTTTTCGCCGTTTGCGTTTTTTTCTTAAGCAACGGATTTTCTTTCGGTCTGAAATGTGTATCCCGCGGCCTTCACGAGTGGCCTCCAGCTGTCTCTTTCTGTGGCCGCATCCAAACAGGTGGTGTCTACTATGTCAGCCAAGGAAAGTTGACGCCTAAGCGCTTCTGTAGGGCCTACGTAACATTCATATTTTTAGTTGCCATTTAAAAAAAAGGTCAGTATGGTGATCGAACCCACGACATTGGGTTTATCAACTTCACTACCCCAGCCACCGCAGCCATACTACTTTGTGCTTTACATCATAGCCTATTTTGTACAGATGCTGCAACAGTGATAATGACAAAATAAATAGATGAATGTTGCAGGTGTAACTGCGGAGATTCATAAAGCTTTATAATCTTAAACAAGTCTTGATAAGAGAACTTGATAAGAGACAGTATGCCTATAAATAAAGCGCAATCATCTAGAGACTACATAAAAATTAAATGATTTCTCATCTAGAATTTTGAGCATACATATTTAAAATCTGATATTAATTCAGCACAAGTAATCAGTATTTATCTAAACTTCGCATCTAAACGGTGTCTGAGCGGAAAAGGCGCTTGGCTTCCGAACAGGGAGTGGGTCGTAGGTTCGAATCCTGGTATTTTTAATTTTGGGATCTTTGGGCACTTCCGAGTCAACCCAGCTATAATGGGTGCCGGACATTAGTTGGGGAAAAATAAAGGCGGTTGGTCGTTGTGCTGGCCACATGCAGGGGCGGACTAGGTGTCAAAATCGGCCCGGGCATTTCTATAAAATCCGGCCCACAAATTCTCTATCATGTGATGGGCATCATAGGTGTACCTGTCCTCAAAATCATAGTTAAGTTTGATAATGTATCGATATGCATGCATACAGTGAACTCTATATCTTTATAAGCAATATAGCGTTTTTTTTAAAATCAGCAATTATGTAGGCCCTAAAAAGATGAAGCCTACTAGTAGCAATGTCTACATTCTACATTTTATTTTCGGAAAATGTGTTCGATTAAAATAGTATTACACTGTAATGTCTATGAAAGATTTTTTGGTTTAAACACGACGCTCAGAGGGCCTTTTATACAAATAATAATAATAATAATAATATACTAAGAATATTATAAAACCTTTAACTATTTGATATGTGCCATAGTGGCTTCGATCAGGCCATTTCGATGGCCCTACCGGCCCATTTGGGTACCGGCCCACCGGGCATTTGCCCAGATGCCCATATAGCCAGTCCGCCCCTGGCCACATGACACCCTCGTTAATCGTAAGCCAAAGAAATAGATGCCTTTTATATCATCGCCCCTATGGACCACAGGGTCTGAAAGGGGAACTTTAATTAACTTTTACTGCATAATGCATAAACAAATTTACCCCCCCCCCTTTTTAATATCACAATTTCATGTTCAATTACTGGTAACGCATTTTTAAAAAATGCTTACACTGCTTTCCACAAAGAGTATAATGCATACTGGAAATAAATGTTCATGAGGATAAAGGCTGAAGAAAATATTGAAGAAATACATAAAGTGATATCACAACTTTAAATTTATTTTCTACTATATAATCTCATTGCCCTGGTCACACACTTATCTATTGTGATCACTAATTCTCCTACTTGTCGAGTGCGATAAAATGCGAATATTTAATACAGAATGGGCCACAGTCTAGTCCGTCACTAACAACGATGGTATCCCCTTGAAAGTCTAGCAGTAACGGATTTCAGAGTCTATCGTAACCTCTAACCTCATAGTATAAGTCGTCTCTATAAAATGTGCGTTCACTGCCGGTCTAATAGAGTGCGCAACTAAACTAACTAAACTAGCTATCTAACAACACAATGTTGCTTCCCTTCTCATAAAACATACACCAATCATAATAGTATTAATATTCATGAAGCTAAAGTAAGGTACTGACAATTATGTACAATACTTTGGGGTTCAAACATTTTATTGTAACTGGCATATCAGTATTGTAGTAACTACAGTGGCGGACTGAAAGGGTTAATGTGTATGCGGCCTACTAATACACACGACTCAGGCCAATCTCAGGTGTACGGGTTAACGGCTGTCGGTAGACAAGGGACAGTACTGCTAGTACACGCAAATATGACCAGTACTATGGTCATGTGACCGAAAGCCTTCACGGTCGAGAGACAGTGTGTAAGAGAGGACAGTTGAATGTACCTTGAGAGTCCTCGAGAATGTAGCTGTACGAGCTAGAGAGACTTGTAGTGATTAGTTAGGCAGTTCTGTAGTGTAGCAAAGCATTTGAAGTTAATGTAGCCAATTGTGTTTATTGGCTGTTGTTTATGTATTTTTCATTAAACCGCCACGTTGTTACTTGAGGCTCTTGTTGTCCAGTTCTTGCATTAGATGTGCTGTGTTGTGTTTAGCAGTGTTTACAGAAGGCCCTGATTGAGAAGATCGTAACAGTATTATATAACAGTCAATCTTAGATCTTCAAAGTGTTTTCTTACCTTAAAATGTCTATTTACATATTTACAAAAAAAAAAAGTCTTCAAATTATGAAAATCAATTGTTTGTATGCTCCATAATACACTTTACCTACGAAGTTATGAGTTTTGGACTCAGTAATGCAGCTGCAACCTTAAAAAAAAAAAAAAAACTACAAGCGACAGAAAAAAAATGATGAAACGACTAAACCTAGTATAAGATACATGCTAATGCTATGAAACTACAACAGCTTTTTCAATGTGATCCATACCATTCAACATGCCTTACATAGCTGTTAGTTCAACTCATTAAGAACGTCATGGCAAATGAAATCTCATAAACCACCTTACAGAAATATCTTCCACGTCAAAAGGTAGGCCTACGTTGCCTGCGATCATATCCAGGTAAAAATAATGCCGGCAGCTCTGCCACAGCTCGGGTTTATTCTTGTCGTCTGTTTTGAAATAAGTCCAGAATATTGGGTCTACTTCACAGGGGATCAATAGCACAGGAATGTCTTCGTGTGTTTTATTAGGAGATTTTTCAGTTTCAAACCAGTCCATTAATGTATCCGAATGCGCATGGAAGTTTCATTTACTCTCAAAGGGGAAGGATCACCACATATTGATAATGTCTACAACTTTAAAATTGAGCCAACTCCAAGTCTCTATGTTCGTGACTACGTAAATGATTTTTATTAAACAAAGGATGGAAAGCCAGACCGCATTAATCCCTAAGCCATAGATATCTGGATTATGAACTGAATCTTATACCTTCACTGTTATGGTATTTTCTTGAATGCACTTTATTTTTACAATGCAATGATTTACGTTGGCATTTAGAATTCGTGTGATCCACTGGCCAACTGGGATGAATAGTTGTCTAGAACGCGGTCTAAAAGGTCGAGGCATCACATTTCGACTGAGACTAGGCGGGTATCCGAGCACTCGTTTATGAGAAGTGGTCAAAGTCCTGGGAGGAATCCGACAGAGCCCGTGGTGTCTGACAGCGTAAGCGTCACCCAGATCTCGACGATCCGTGTTGGCAGGTGAGGAGGTCAGAACAAGCAAACATTGCACATACTTTGCCCGGTACTGTCCGAACTACGACTCCCGATGCCGTCACTGTGGAGAGAACGTCAAAAGAATGTTGCATACAGTCGCATATCTTGTACGAGTGTCCCCAGGTCCGAGAGCTAAAGGGGGGACGTGTCTGAGCAGTCAATCGACATGTATGGTAGTTTTTTGGCCAGAGCACTACCGTAGGATTAGTCCTTCCTCCTGTTTTTTTTTTCGATAGGAGGTAGAACAATCAACTCGTTTTAGAGCTCCAACAGTGCCGCTTTGTCCTACGCTCATAGCCACACGATATTTTATGCCAAACCTGAAGGTGACCTCATTCAAAAGACCCCATTTTTCTTTTATAGCATAGCTGCAGGATAGTCTCGCGTGCCCTTCAATAGAAACTCGTCAAAAGTAGTGCCAATAAAAGTGTCTTCTTTACTATTCATCATTTTGATGCTATTAAATTGTGTGACATCTACATTAGTGCAGAACAGATGCACGGCATATCCTATTAATTCTCTTTCCTGAAAAAATTGAATTTTTTCATCTGTCCCTGTACAAGATGACGCAATGCTGTTGAAAATCGAAATCATTGTCTAGCAACTGTTTTTAATTCAAATAAATGTCACACTGGGGGTGCCACAGCAACGCCTGGTTCTGAAACGGCTTCGTATTTGGGCTTATCAGAAACAAGCTTCAACTGGTAAAAATCACCAACTGCAAGAATAGATTCTTCCAAAGAGAATGTCGTCTCTGTTTGAATAGTATCGGAAAGTAATAATTGATGTCATGTAATGTGCAGGTACCGCAAAACGAGATCGCAATTACAGCTCCTGCAATCAAGGTTTTCTTTTGTTTCTTGAGATACCAGATTAGTTTTTGTCATCAAAATAGTTTTTGTCATCAAAAATTGTGTTTTGTTTCCTCTGTCCAGGCTGTGTTACCACAAGATCAAAAGCATCGTGAAACGTTATTCCACCAATATTGTAAGAAATCACAGTCTTTGAACCCGAGCCCCTCTAGTTCGTAAGCCACCGCGCCTCCCTTTCATTGTATTATAAAGGCTTATCTATAGGCGCTTTGAATATTGACTAACTTCGTGGCCAGTCAGGAAATTTAGGTCATAATGTTTCACATTCATTCTCCATAATAAACTTTTCTTCTAAGCCCAAAATACTTTTCCAGAAACTACTCCCTTTGCACGTATTTTTGCCAGTTACTGTCAATGACATTCACAACTATTAGGCTTGTACCATCACTTGACATTCACAACTATTAGGCTTGTACCATCACTTGACATTCACAACTATTAGGCTTGTAACATCACTTGACATTCACAACTATTAGAATTGTAACATCACTTGACATTCACAACTATTAGAATTGTAACATCACTTGACATTCACAACTATTAGAATTGTAACATCACTTGACATTCACAACTATTAGGCTTGTAACATCACTTGACATTCACAACTATTAGAATTGTAACATCACTTGACATTCACAACTATTAGGCTTGTAACATCACTTGACATTCACAACTATTAGGCTTGTACTATCACTTGACATTCACAACTATTAGGCTTGTAACATCACTTGACATTCACAACTATTAGAATTGTACCATCACTTGACATTCACAACTATTAGACTTGTACCATCACTTGACATTCATAACTATTAGGCTTGTACTATCACTTGACATTCACAACTATTAGGCTTGTAACATCACTTGACATTCACAACTATTAGGTTTGTACTATCACTTGACATTCACAACTATTAGGTTTGTACTATCACTTGACATTCACAACTATTAGGCTTGTAACATCACTTGACATTCACAACTATTAGAATTGTACCATCACTTGACATTCACAACTATTAGACTTGTACCATCACTTGACATTCATAACTATCAGGCTTGTACCATCACTTGACATTCACAACTATTAGAATTGTAACATCACTTGACATTCACAACTATTAGGCTTGTAACATCACTTGACATTCACAACTATTAGGCTTGTACTATCACTTGACATTCACAACTATTAGGCTTGTAACATCACTTGACATTCATAACTGTTAGGTTTGTACTATCACTTGACATTCACAACTATTAGGCTTGTAACATCACTTGACATTCACAACTATTAGACTTGTACCATCACTTGACATTCACAACTATTAGGCTTGTAACATTCCTTGACATTCACAACTATTAGGCTTGTACCATCACTTGACATTCACAACTGTTAGGTTTGTACTATCACTTGACATTCACAACTATTAGACTTGTACCATCACTTGACATTCACAACTATTAGGCTTGTACCATCTTATCACTTTTGTTCTGTCTCAAACACAATCTTTGTCCCTTCAGCGTAAGTATTGCATTTCCTTTATTGTTTTCGTCATTCTTTATTCTATTGACTTCTTCAACTTTACAATCTAAATCATTTTTCTTTCTGCAATGCCAAGGGTCAACTAATCAAAGCATATTTTTAAATAGCAAAATTTGCTTTTACTTCAAAATGTCATAAAAGTTTATCTTTTTGTAACAAGTATCAGTAATGAAACAAATTGATCTTTTTCTACAAGTAAGTAATTTGACAGATTTCATTTTTAGTTTATCTTGTAATTATGTTTAAGGTATTCATAAAAAAATACCAATATCAGCACATGACTATTTCCTGCGACTTTGGCACTGCTCCATGCAAATTAGGAAATTGGCTGGCCAATTCTCAAAAAGGTCTGCCATTTCACATATTAAGCTGGTCAATGTGACACGATAATGGCCTTATTGTGAAATGGCGGACCAACTGAATAAAGGAATAGGGACATTAGACACTATAAGCAAAATATTTTAAAAGAATATCGATACTCTATAACATTTGATCTGTTTATACACATATTTGAAATACAATTGAAATATCAATACTATAACACTTTTATTATGAATTAGAAATAGTTTGAATTATTACACTTGATAACTGCCAGAAAATAAACCAATAAATTGGCAAAAAAAAAACAACAACAAACAAACCAATGAGCATATTAAATGTTTGTCAAAACTTAACATTGGCAGATACATTGGCGACTTAATGTTAATGGTATAAATGGTGATGACGCTGTGTCCTCACTCTCCATGTAAACTATTTGACTAAAAATGCCTTCTAATGAAGTTTGTTTTTGGAAATCTTCTTTTAAAGTCTCAGACTTGACTCCATAAATGTAAAGAACATCCCTAAAAGTGACCGCTCCATGAAGTGACCAGTCACAGCTCCAAAGTTTGGCCAAATATTTGAATTCCACATCATTCGATTGTGGCTCAACCATCCAGAGATTCCCATTAGTCTGGATAAGATATGTTGAATATTTATCTTTGAAACTTATCATGCCTGTAGCAGGACCATTTAAATCTTCAAGTCTTTCCCAAGTGTTTTTAAATATATCAAAGCAATCAACAGCTGTTGTGTCCTCTACATCTGCCAAGATATAAAACACAAGTATAAATTGCTCATAATTTGTCACATGATGTATTGATGCTGTATCGGGTAAATCAGCCATTCGAGTCGATCTTTCTGTTGCTGGGTCTAGTTGCCAGACTTCTTGATTTGTACATGAAAGAATATAAATAAAAGAATCAGCTGCAACAACAGAAGGTTCAGGTGGTAAAGTGAAAGAAATATTTACTTTTGACCAATTGCCGTTGGTTAATTTTAAGATCTGTTTTTTGTATGCTCTGTCGTACGATGCAATTTGATCAGCTGTAATTGATTCACCCAATGCATAAAGAGTTTTGTCATTAGCAAGAAATGCCACGCTTGATTTGCTTTTCAACTCAGGCAGTTGAAGCCACTGCTTTGATGAAAACGAAAAAGCTTTTACTTTTATTATTGTTTCATGTACATTTTTACGTATAGCTACAGCAGAGTTAACGTAGTTTCCATTGTTTCGATAAATAGCCTCAGCTGGCCAGTGTCCATTGCGTTTGCTTACTTGAAGCTGGTACAATAAAGCATCAATAATAATGTCTGTGCTCTTTTTGGTTTTTCTTACCAGTGGATGTCTAATCAACATTTCTAAACAATTTGGACTTAATAAACAAGTTCTTGTATTTAATAACAGAACAGAAAGATGCTGTTTTCTGTTATCAACATGCGAATCAACTGTCATAACCTTGTTTTCATGTTGAATGTCTGAACTAGTAAAGCCAGTTTTGATGCCTTTCTGATCTGAATTTTTATCGCTTTGTTCCTTGATAGAATCTTCAGAATCATCATCCTGCCGAGGTCTAAATTCCACCCACTTCAACAAGGCATGCTGTCACCGTTCTTTTATAAATGTCACCGGGTTGTTTTATATGTTATGAATGTGGCTGTGGTTATCAATGTAGGCGTGGTGGTGACATTGGGTTCTTGTTACAAATCACTGAATAATGAAATGACGCTGGGTGTAGCAGATACAATAAGTTTAATATAACACCACATAGTGAATACACCATACAATTCGACCCAGGAATGGTCAGTATTAATCCAACAGTAATATACGAATATCACAACTTAGTACTTATTCTATAACCAACTACTTTAAACATCTAACTCTACTGCTTATATCTTAAGTGACTCAATACAAGTACTTGCTACAAGATCTCTATGTGGACTGACTGCCTTTAACTCTCTGGTTCACCTAAGGTCAAAAGTGTTCACCTTAGTGCAACATGGGTTGTGAATAAGATTCACAATATGGAATTAACATACACAATACAGAATTAGGGTTTCTACTCTATGGCACCAACTTTGAGGTGGTGACACATGCATAACATCATCTTCTGAAGTTGTTTCAAGATCTTGACTTTTAATAAGTTTCAAGACATCTGAAATTTGCATCTCAAAATATAAGTTGGTTTGGAAGAAAGAGTTTGCATTTTTGAGTATAAAAGACCAAATAACTTCTAATACTTCTTTGGATTCAAAAAGTTTGGCTATTTTATAATATTCAATGTAATTGTCCAGAGACAATGTTGCTATTGCAAACTCTTCGCATTCTTTAATTAGAAATGGTATTTGTAATTGGTGTGCAGCTCTCCAGATGTCAATGACATTGTCATTTGTCAAAACACCATGACCAGTGTAAAGAGTCTCCAGGATCAACTCAAAAGTTTCACTTGAGATGTCTTCTACAGTCACACACTTTAATTCAGTTTCTTTCATGCCGGATCTATAAAGTCCTCTAAAAAACCCAGAACAAGCTGCCAGAAGAAACCTATGACACCCAAACTTTGTTGCACCAAGTGTGACAGTAAAATCTTGCAGTTCTTCACATTTCCAGAAGTCACTCAAACCTTGGACAATACCATAGGCCACTTCTTGTTTGATCACCATGACTTTACAACCTGGGAAACAAGAAATTAGGTTTTATTTTAGATTTGTCCAGATCTAGAGTAATTGACTTGCGCGCTGGACTGTTGTTTGGATTTATCAATGGTCCCAGGTTCAAACCCTGCCCGCTCCCATCCCCCATCGTCCTGCGGGTTAACTATCTTCAACTCTGAAGGAACATCCGAAACATGTAAAACATTTACAAAGGTAGTCTTCGAACTCAGTCTATGACTACATGAGTAATAGTAAAAAATAGTAAATAGGTTGTTCTAGATTCAAGAATATACAATTAGATCTATACATTGTAACAATGTAGATCATGATGGGGAGACAGAGAATAGATCTATATTTAAAGAATGCAGTGTCAATGTTGTCTAGAGTCTAGTCATATCTGCTATCTAGAGTGGTAGTCTAGTAGAGACAGTAGACTTAAAAAAATTTTTTTTCTAGTAACGGACGATTTTTTTTGGTTACTGGAAACAATAGCTAAGCCTGTTTATTTTACATCCCGTCATGTGATTTATTCTTTGAATTCATACTGTGTAACGTCACTAGAGTGAGTAAGTTAACTGTAAGTCTTCTATTTCTAGATTAGTCTAGATTCTAGATCTAGAACCAAACAAAAAATCAAACAAAGCATTAAATGGTTTATTAAAAGAAATTTCTATAAATCAAATAAGAACATAAAACTAAAATTTTACTTAACCTTGGTTAGGCCAATAATAGAATATGCATCCTCTGGGACCCCTCAACTCAAGAACACATTAAGAAACTGGAACAGACACAAAATAGAGCAGTGAGATTCATAACAAACGAATATTCACATTTGACTAGAGTAACTAGTATTGGTTAATATGCATGACGTAATCATCTTCTTTTTTGAAGTAATATCGGTATTATAATAAAAAAAGATAACCAGTAGAAAAAAAATCATGGTATGACTGTGAGTATTACAAATATTACTTAATGATAATCAGTAAGACTGAGTAGTATATATATATATATATATATATTTTTTTTTTAATACTACCGTATTTATTTATAAAATAATTTTTTTAAATTTATAGACAGAAGAATAGTCATATCTTTATTATTTAGAAATGGGGGAAAAAAACAAAAAAAAAAGTGGAGTAGAAAATGACCTAAAAACTTGAGAATAATTTTTTTTAAACACAGGTTGCACTCGGAAATAGATCATACTTTATTAATGAAGTATAAGAGGCTAAGAGATGGCTAAGAGATGTGTTATTGATTACTTTAAAAAAAGGTTATTACGTTTTTTACTAATAATGAAAATATCACTTTTTTGTTTTCACCAATACACAAGGTTAATTTTTAAAAATCATATTAGATATCATGCCTGTCCATAATTCTACCAAGTTTTATCACTGTAAGTATCACACATAATTTACAAAGTGGAAAATGCCATTTAACAAAGAAAACTATGGGAAAGAACAGTTTTGATGATGGTCTATATAGAAAAAGTCTGGTCACCAAAGCAAAAACATGTCAGGCCTTGTAGAGCCTAATATCCTGCATAAATTTAAATTATTCTTTTATAATAATTATCCTCACTTGAGTTTAAATGTGCATCTTTCAAAAAATTTTAAATAATTGGTCAAGGGAGATTACTCTGACACCGAATTTGCTAACTCAAACAACTATACTACCAATATTTTGTTCACACCTCTGACATTTCTTGTTGCTCAAGACCCCATAATTTCTTAATTTCCTTCAATATTTACACTCTAAACTAGTAAAAATCATAAATACTAATGAAATCAGCTTTGTGAGCTAGAAATTTACTACTAATACTAGATCTACTATTAAATTTCATAACTTATTTAATAAGTAAATCTAACATCTACTAGATCTAAGCTGAATCACAAAATCTGAACTTTGAACTTTTGATCGGGGGGGGGGGGGGGTCTTGCCTGCTTAGCCAGTGACATCATCTCTTCTCACACAGTTCCATTGGGCTCAGTGTAAATTTTGGTAAAACAGGACAAAAAGAAACAAAAATTTCTAACTGCTGAACATATAGTATAAGTCATAATTTATACAATACATCATTTACTATAATTATAATAGAATAATAGGGTAATAGTTCGATCTAATCTACTACTTAGACAACTTAGTACTCTAGTAGTCTAGAAGACTAGATCAAATTATCTAAGTCTAATTTCTAAAGACTAAGACTAAGTCCCTAAGACTAACTTCCTAAGTAAGTGTCTAAGTAGACTCTCTAGCTAGAGTCTAGACCTAGCTTAGGCTTATATAATATTACAATACAAGGCTAGCCTCTAGCTAGATTAGATTTAGATCTAATTACCCTAATTCTATAGTTACATAGTCAGTACTGTCAGTAGTCTTAAGTTTAAGACATCTAGATCTATACTTGATTTATCAATATATTACTTATTAGATTCTATATTCATTATAAACTGATGATTATTCGGCATTATAATTATTCTATATCATGAATTAGATGAATGTTCAATCATCTCACTGGCTGGACAGGTTATAAAATCATTATTCATTATATTATTATGCTTACGTTAAAGGGTAAATCTCGCTCTCTTTCTATACTTTTTAGATCTAGAGTCTAGATATAGTGACTATAGTCTAGATCTACTAGATCTAAATTCTACTAGATCTAGAATAGATCTAATTAGTCTAGAACTAATCTAATTACGTAGGTAGGCTACAGACCGACATAATCATGATAATGCTAACAATGCAATAAAAACAGAATGATCTCCCCTGCACATAATGTCAGCATACGTTTTTTTTTTTTTTGTTTTTTTTTATATTTATTATTTTATTTAACTAAAGAATGAAGAATTGTAGAGTGTAAACACTGTAGACTACTATAACCCTTTTATTCCCAAAATAAAGCACTACCCCTAAATTAGCACATAAACCTTAACATAATTAAAATGTGTTTTAATGTTTATTCTGCACTTTAAATAATAAATGCGCTTTGTTGCTGCACAGCAAAATTATATATGTGTCAGACGCGAATAGCTCAAATCTTCAGTAAAAGAAATTACAAAAGTCATTTCTTTATAGATCTAGAAGGAGTTACGAAGACTATATGTAGGCCTATATATAAATCGAATAGATCTAGTAATAGCAGTGGCGTCACAAGGGGGGTGCGGTCCGCACCGGGTGACACCCGTTAGGGGGGTGACACCCAAGTAAAAAAAATGCACTTTGTGAATTACTGACAATTTAAAAAAAAAATGACAGTGGCAAAATATTGGAACGTGGTATTCACAATTAATAAACAGATCAATATACTTTTTTTTTTCATTTCGACTAAACATATTTTAATTTTTTAATGAAATTCTATCAAAAAAGTTTAAAATGCTATATCATATTTAACGTCACAAGGAAAACGTGAAGCCTTTACCAGCTGCATTTATGTACATGAATACTGCTTTGATTAAAAAAAAATGTTTTAATCGAATCAATTTAATTTCTAGCTAGCACCGTAATATCAGGATGCCAACCAATAGCCATTGAGATTTCGTATGTTGATGATTTCATTTTTCTGTTAAAGAAGCTATAGAATAATGAAATGTTAGAAATGTTACAATGTCGAATGATATACTTGAATATTTTAGGAAGAATGGTTCTGATTGGGACGATTTAGTCACTAAATAGCAAAATAAACAAATTGTATTCTTTTGTTGTCAAACTATTTTAAAATAATTGTAATGAAATGAAATAGAAACTTGTAACTTAATTTAATGTGTGGTTAAAATTTAGTCCGATATTGGAATATTAAAAGACGTATGAAGAATTCATCTGGATTGGAAAATTGAAAAACAAGGGCATCCAGCTACAAATACATTTGGCAAGGAAGTCGTTACTATGATTGATATAGAGAAGAAAAACAATGGAAAGTTATATTGAAAGGACTCAGTTTCTATAAAAAGTAGAATATTTGACATTTCGTGACCATATTAACAACGAGTCTTTATTAAATACAGAATTTCAATGAGACGATGGAAATGTTATGTAGATAAAACCCATTGTTGAAAGTACATTGGCTATGTTAAAAATTTATAAATGTTTTAGCAAACGACGTAAAGATATTACCGTAGTGTCAGAATGACTGTAAGCACCTTTGTATTTTATTTGACAACACACCTGACATAGCACACCTGACATAGCACACACTTATCAGATTCAGAAGTTATACGATTTTAAGGGAGACAAAAAAAAACTGATGAGATCAACTTAATATCTTAAATTGTCTAGAAAAGGTTGGAGCGCAAAGAAAAGGTTGGAGCGCAAAGATGAGGTTGGAGCGCAAAGATGAGGTTTGCTCAAAGATGAGGTTTGCTCAAAGATGAGGTTTGCTCAAAGATGAGGTTGGAGCGCAAAGGTGAAAATGCAGCTTCAATGTCTGGAACCTTGGAGGAGTTCAAGAAATGTATTATGAACCAACAGAATAGCTATTTAATAGATGTGTGATCAACTTTCTTTTTAGGACATTAGCGTTTTGCTGTTTTGAAGTTGGTCTACTTTTTTCGTCCTGAAATTATTGCCACTAGAGGCGCAGCTTAAGATCATTTATTTTACCTATCTTTTTTTTTGTTTGGTAGGGAGGTGAAAGATGTACTAGAAGGCCAAAGATCCACAAGGCTAGGCCTATCCTTAAACTATTGACAAATATCAGGTGACCGAGCCTCGCTCGGATGAATTATTTGTTAAGGAAGGATATATACCTGAAGTCATTTTGGGAATATTGTTGTTATTACGAAAATGAACGATCGGGTAAAGACTATCAATCCGAAGAGTTGCATTTTCGTTCTGTCAGTTCTCAATGTAATTGTACATGGCGATTAGAATAGAAAGTCCCCCCAACAGTAGGCCTATAGAAAACAACAGCTCACGTCTTATCGTTTTACATTGCTTCTTTCGCGTAAAACTATTGGGCTATTTTAGGCTTGGAAGAAAGTTTTTGCAGTGTAACTTCTAAAATGGTTACTTTCTGACATTTAATATTGCGATTAATATATTCATTATGGCTCTGAGACATGGACACTTTACAGAAAACAACTAAGACTTCTTGAGTGCTTTCGCCGAAGATGCTTGCGCTCCATCATGGACATACCGTGGCAGGACAGTATTACAAACAGCGATGTCCTAGCCAACGCCGGTATGGACAGTATAGAGGGACTTCTTATGGTCTGACAGTTGCACTGGGTAGGGCACGTATCCCGTATGGGAGACGAACGTATGCCAAAGGCAGTCTTTTTTTGATGAGCTAAAAGGTGGTCGACGTAACAGAGGCGCCCCACGGAAACGCTTCAAAGACCAGCTTAGGCGACAACTTTCCTTGGCTGACATAGAAGAGAGCACCTGGTTGTATGCGGCCTCCGAACGAGACAGCTGGAGGTCACTCACGAAGGCCGCTGATACACATTTGAGACCAAAAGAAAATCTGCTGCCGAGGACAAACGCAGACGGCAAAAAGAAAATCTAAATCGACCACTTGCGGACAATGGTTATGCTTGCCCTGGATGTGGCAAAATATGTAGGTCACAGCTGGGGCTGCGCAACCACTGGAAATACTGCATTCCTCACTAATTTTCGGACTCGAAGACAAACCTTATTATTATGGCTTTAGTAAGAATCATCAAGTGATGCAAAGTCTCTACGTTATAGTGTAAAACGTGCACCTAGTAACAAAGTAAAATCGCGCATTTTTTTCTAAGAGACTTAAAAATATCGCGTTAGTATTAATTCTAAAGAAGCGTTATTGTGAGGCATCTCTGTTACTTTGACAACCTTTCAGCTTACTAAAAAAAAAAGATTGCCAAAAATATGTTCGTCTCCCATACGGAATAAGTGCCCTGCAAAGCGTGACTCTCGGATTATAAGAAGTTCATACCATTTTGCAAGAATATCGCTGTTTGTATTGCGGTCTTTGGTGAAGTCGTTCAAGAAGTCTTAGTTGCTTTCTATAAAGTACTCATATCTCAGATCCATATAGAGGGGTTGAGAGAATCGGTGGTTGACAATGATTTTTGTAGACAGGCGGAGCGATTTATTTCGCCACACTCTCGCTTGGAGGCGTCCAAAAGCACGACTATTCCTGATCACATATCAACCTCTCTTTAAAGCAATGCGTCATTTGATACTATGCTTCCCAGATATGTGAAGTTATCTACCTTTTTAAGGGAAGTCCATACGCGGTGATCTTTGGGCTAAGTAGGTTTTATTGGGTGACTTCTGTAACATGACTTCTGTTTTACCGAGGTTTATAGGTTAAAAAAAAAAAAAAAAAAGCAGGGTGATGAAAATTCGTTGGATATCACCAGGGCTATGCTGCCGCAGTGGACCCCGAAAGTTCAAAAACCCCGCGCTGATTCTAGGTGTAAATTATTAAATTAAACCATTATAATTTATAATAGGGTTCCCGTGGTCTCCTTGTTTTGAAATCTCCTGAAACACATAAAAATGTCCTTAAAAAGACAAAATTGTCATTTTGGGGTGTCAATCAATATGGTAAACGCCAGTCCTAGGCGTGATATAACAAAACGGCATCGTCAGCTTTCATTTAATAAAAATGTAATGCAAATACGAATTTATTTTATAATACGAAATCTTTATTTTCACTAGTAGTCCTTATCCTTACCCTTACTGGTCCGCGCGCAATCCATTTCACATAGGGCCCCGCAAATGTTAGGGCCGGCCCTGGTTGTGCAAGTAAGGCATAGATAATGGGACAGTCAGTAGACTTCGAAGCTTAAACACATTGCAATAATTCACCAGCAAAATAATAACAAAGTAAAAGCTACCTACGGGTGTACGCAATTAAAGTGTAAACAATTTATAAAGCCTTTAAAACACAATGACTAATCATACATAAAGATATTTAATTTCATTATTTTTCTTCCAAAGTTTTATAATGGATCAATGTACAATAAGATGGTGCGCAAATGTTTAATTACGCCAATTGAATTATTAAAACTTGTTCTTGTTTGCGAAGAAATGTCTTTGTGTACTGCTGTGAGCCTAGTGACGTAAGCGGTGTCAAGTTTTTTTCCCATTGACGTCATATAGAAAATTTCATTCATAAAACATTCTAGCCAAAATTATATTTTGATAATGAGCCGTTTTCAAACCGATATAACGGTCGACCTTGAGTTTTCCCGATGTGGTCAATGAGTTGAGAATTTTTTCACACTATTATGCACATACCGAGAAATTTTAAAGAAAATCTTTAGAGCCGTTTTCAAAATAAAATGTATAAATATATATATATCCTATACTCTTAAGTGAGCAATTCTTGTATATATGTATGTATATATATTTATATATATATAAATTTCTTTCATTTATTAAAGAACTATGAAAGAAACGTAATAAATTTAAATGTACCAATGTATGATTAGTTATTGTGTTTTAAGTGCGTAATAAATTGTTTACACTTTAATTGTGTAGAGCGGTGTAGATACCTTTTACTTTGTTGTTTATTTTGCTGGTGACCTCCAGCTGTCTCGTTCTGAGGCCGCATGCAACCAGAAAATCCGCTGCCGAGGACAGACGCCGACGCGAAAAGAAAATCTTAATTGTCCACCGGCGGACAATGTTATGCTTGCCCTGAATGTGGCAAAATATGTAGGTCACAGCTGGAGCTGCGTAGCCACGGGAAATTCTGCATTCCTCATTAATCTTCGGACTCGAAGACAAGCCTTATTATTATTTATTTTTGCTGGTTAATTATTACCATGTGTTCATGTTTCGGTGTCTACTGTCCCATACCGAAACAAAGGAAATGGTCATAACACAGCATCTCTTCGCCTTACTTGCTCAAACTGAACATGATATCTAGCTAGCGGTCAACGAGTTTGCGTACGCTGCAGCCTCTTTTGATTTCACTAGAAACCTCGGTAAAAAGCTTGGGGTTAGGGCGTGGTGACGAAAGGAGAGTTCTGAATGGAGGGATGTGTAAAAGCAGGCCATACCCCTCCACGGACTGTATCACCACTGGGATAAATGGATGTCAAAAGCCGGTATGAACTTCTTATAGTCCGGCTGGGCAGGGCACGTATCCCGTATGGGGGACGAACATATTGTTCGGCGTAAAAGAGGTGCCCCACGGAAACGTTTCTTTAGAAATCTAATGCAACGATTTAAGCCTATTAAGAAAAAAATGCGCCATTTTACTTTGTCAGAAAGTGCCTGTTTTACCCTATGACGTAGAGATTTGTGTCACTTGATGTTTCGTACTAAAGCCATAATGAATAAACAAATTCCATAATTAAATGTCTGAACGTAACCATCTGAGAAGTAACACTGCAAAGACTTTCTTCCAAGCCAAAAATAGTAGGCCTACAATAGTTTTACACAAAATATGGATTGCAAAACTATAAGACGGACGTGGTTTGTCTAGACTGTAGGAGGACTTAAGAGACTTTATATTTAATCGCCATGTACAATTACATTTAGAATTAACAGAACACTAAAGCAACTCTTCAGTAGTCTTTATCTGATCGTTCATTTTCGTAATTACAAAAATATTCCCAAAATGACTTCGGGCATATAACCATTCTTAGGAAATTATTTAACCGAGCGCGGGTCGGCCTCCTGATATTAAATATATATACAAGAATTGCTCGCTTAAGAGTATAGGATGTGGGGACTAATTAAACCTTTTCTATAAATTAACAAAAGCTTTACACGTTAGCGCAAAGTGTTATAAAAAAAAGGCTCTTCTAAAAAAAAAAAAAAAAGCACTGTAATTCAGAAGAAAAAAAAATAAAAACAAGAAGAAAATGTCAAGCCAGCAATCACAAGATGCCAAACTTACTATTTAAGAAAAAGAGGTTCATTCTTATGTGCATTGATCGTTTTTTAACTCTGAGCTTCAACTCCTACTGGAAGCAATCATTGATGTAGCAAATAAATTTGGAGCAATCCAACCGAAAAATTCTTTAGTTCAACAACCAACGAAGTAGTGTAGATGTCAGTTTCAAAATATTGGCGTATATGATGATTTGCCAAAAGGCGACATTCCAACAGCAATACCACGACTGAGAAGGGAAGGCAACAAAAGTTATTCTTAAAGAAAATAAACGTTGACAGTGCATGATTCATAAGCCACTAAGACCTTAAACAATATCTCCAAATCATTTAACAAAGCCTTTAACCGTTTCTTACCATTTGCTTATCTGTGGCGTCATGTGAAAAAGGATTTTTACATTAAGAACCTTTTTGAGACAAAGGAACAAAACGACACTTTCACAAAAGTGGAATTTTATTAAAAATGAAACCGTCAAAGACATTAACTTTGATCAACTTAATGATACGTTTTCAAGTTTGAAATCCAGAAAAAAAAAACAGTGTAATTTGCGAATGGTTGCATTGTTGTAAAATTGAACTATAGATTAATGGCAATGTCTTCGATTCTGAAGATTAAGGATGCGTGCAGAGCTTCACATGACTACGCAAACCCAGTGAACTATAGATACATTGTAATTTGTAATCAACAATTGATAAACTATATGTATTACAGCGCAACAAAACAAACGGGTAAAAAAAGGATTTTTTTAAGGGGGGGGGGGGTGACACCCTGAGATGACCGCACCGGGTGACACCCATCCTAGTGACGCCACTGAGTAATAGTATAGATTCTATCTTGAGACTAGATTGCCTAGTCTAGCCTATATTATTCCTTTGTCAGTTTTTATTTGAATAAAGTCTAGATATTTCTAAAGACTAAAGTTTATTAATTATTAGATATAGACATAGATTTAATAGTTCTGTAATACATTTACTCTATACTCTATACTTAATTTGCTGGATCTAGATCTATAGATCTATCTATAATCTAGTCAATCTAGATCTCTACAATATTCAATGTTATTCATTGTAATACTTCTACTTATTTAATAATTTAGTACTTAGTATAGTTAATTAATTTTTTTCATACCAGATTTACTTTTCAATGCCAAGACCTAATAATAAAATTGCTAATGGTGTCTAATGATTGATAGTAATACTAGGTCTAGACTAAAATAATGACTGTCTTAGGCTCTAGATTCTAGACTGCCAACAGGGGCGTAACTAGGGATTTGGGGGCCCGGGGGGATTGACCTCTTTGGGGGCCCCTTGCATTTTGACATTCGACATATGACATGGAATAATGTACGCAAAAATATATAAGCCCCAAATCAAATTGGTTCAGTATATCAGTAAACTTAACAAAAAGTAATCAAGACTATTTTAATGAATAAAAGCTTTGTTTATTAGTTAAATAATGCACAAGTGACAAATCTCAATTGATATCGCTTCACGTCGTGCATTCTGTGCAGCAAAGACATCTATAACATCAACTACATCGATACTTTCTAGTATTTGTGACTTCACTGACATTAAAGCCATGATAAGCCTTTCTTGTGTCATTGTGCTCCTGAGATAGCTTTTGATGAACTTGAGCTTTGAGAATGATCTCTCACATGACGTAATGGAAGTGGCCTGAGTTAGCAGTATTCGGAGGAGGTTGCAAAGTTTGAGCACACGTAATTACCATATGAAGCCTGTTTCCTCAATATGTCTATTGGTGATTGTATTACTGGTTTGTTGATGAAAAGTGCTCGTGCATCAATGACATCATACAAACAGGAAAAGTAGCACAGTTTGTCATAAGCGGGTCTTCATCTAACAGGTGTCTTGGTTCAAGAAGAAACCCAAAGGTATCAATTTTCTTTCCAGCCTTTGGAATCTGCCCTTCATCTCCATATGAAATCTGTCCAGCACTTCTGTCGCAACACGTTTGAATTGCAGTTCTATTGACAGTCCTACATTAGAACTCAACTTCCCCTCAAGTCTTTTCTTTTTTCTATAGCTTTTATATAGCGTTACTTTCATGCTTATAGCATGCTCAGAGCGCTTTGGTCCAATCTAGGAGTTGGTTTTCCGTTCTGCCTTTAGTAAAAGCAACTCTGCCCGAGTCGGGTGTCGAACCTCGAGTCCCCTTCTAGGTAGCCAAGACAAGCCAAGTTCAAGCGCACTTAGCCTCTCGACCACGCTTCCCACAGGGACTACAGGGAATCCATAGTATTCACTACCTTCTTTTGCTTTTTTGATGGATTGGGTTTTTGTCAGTTTCTCATCATTTTGCAGAAAGCATGAAAGGGTACTAATTTCTTTAGCAGCTTTCCATATATGCAGTCCAGACTTTTGTAGTTTCTTCCGAACTATATTAATTGGGAGCAAGAGCTTTGACCAGAATTCAAGATAGGCAAAAAATTCTTAATTTTCCACTGCATGAAGAAGATTCTGTCCTAATATTATATGGTACTACGTCATTGTTGGTTGTTTATGTTTTGTGCGCAAGCAAAAGGATTCAGAGCATACAAAAGTGGGAAAGATCCATATCTCGTTATGCTCGAGTATAGAAATACTCCGATAAGTGGACTGCCGTATTCACAATCACAACTGCTGACGAGTAGAAGACTCAGGGAATCATTCGAACTGATCCCAAACTATTGAAACCATCGGTAGCTGAAAATGCAGAGACATTACTCAACGAACGACAGATGAAAAGCTAAGTGAAATACGATGCCAAAGCAAGACTACCTAAAGATTATTCTGTCGGAGAGTTCGTCTAGGTCAAACATGGCAGAAAGCAGTTGTCATAAAAAAAACATTCAGCACCCAGTTCTTACATCATAAAGACAAACGGAAAAACATACAGAAGAAATCAACGCTTTTTGAATAAGAGTTTCGATGAAGACATCTCTGGGTACTATGATACCGATGGAGACAATGAACTGCAAACTGTTGGAACAAACGAAACAGACAGTTATAGACCAACGTCTAGAGAACTTGTTGTGCCAGTCAAGACAACCAGAAGTGGACGAATTGTTGAAGTTCCTACTAGACAGGGCCGGCCTTAGGCCACTGCAGCCTATGCGGTCTCAGTGGGTCCCGCGCTTTCATAGGACACGCGCTAATTCTAAGTGTACATTATTAAATTAAACCATTATAACGTATATAAAATAACAGGGTTTTCGTGACCTCCTGATTTTCCAGGGCCTCCAGGAAATCTCATGAAAAGGCAAAATATACGATAAAGTCCTGAACTTTTTTTTAATTTATTCAAATCTCCTTAAGAATAGACGAAATTGACATTTTGGGGTACCAATAAATAAAAAGTGGCATTGCGAGCTTTCATTTGATAAAAATTTATTGCAAAGACGAAAGTAGGCCTATTTTCTAATTCAAAAAAAATAATATTGACATTATGCTCATCCCTACCCAGACTAGGCCCCGCGCGATCAGTTTTGCATAGGGCCCCCAAATGGTAGATATCACTCTTAAGAACTTTAAAAGGAAGGATGTGATAATAACTTCAAAAGTAAGGATGTGCTAATATTATATGATATTACGTTATTGTTTGTTGTTTATGTTTTGTGCGAAAGCAAAAGGATTAGATGGAAATAAAAATAGAGTTTCCATTGGATTGATGAAAGATGAATAGAGGGGTAATAACTCGAGTGTGAAGTTTAATTCTGAAATTATAGACGCCAAACCCGAATAATGGACTATTCTTGCATTATTAAGAATAACTTTTGGATCTGTTATACTCGATTCTGTAAATTTTGCTTCAAGGTTAATTAGTGTAGCCATAAAATACTCGCCATTTAGATCTATTATTAGTAAAGGTAACAAGATACCTGGAATTCGCTGTTTATCATGCAGTTTTATTCGTGGCAACAAAGTTTAAAATGTAAAACTAACTTTAAAAAAAACTTTAATCTCTGTGGGAAAAAATATTTTTAAAATGTCAACAAAGTCAACGTACTGATAGACCTAGATCTAGGTTTAGTCTTTGTGATAAATTTTTAATCCATAAATGTTGAAAAAAAAGACACCCGTTGACACTATTTGTCAATCAAATATATTAATTTATGTATTTACAAATAAATTTCGGACACCCATTTGGGGGCCCCCCCTAGGTGGGGGCCCGGGGGGATTTTAAATTTCTCCCCCCCCTCCCCCCCCCCTTAGTTACGCCACTGACTGCCAAGGGTTACAGTCTAGAGTAAATTCAGATCTAATTATTTTAGATTATTTCAGACTCTATTTCCACTAGACTATTTTTAATATAGAAATACAGATCTATATTAAAGTGCGAAATCTAGATAGCTAGAAATAGTTTCTTTCTAAATTAGTATTATATTAGCAATTCAATACTGTCATCAATAATAACTATTAATACGTATTTGATTCAAAATCAACTTGAATATATTATATTTAGGCCTATATAGATCTAGATATGATTATATAGATAACAGATTCTAACTAGATTCTAGATCCATGACTATTATGACAATGCCCAAGGCCATGGCATGTGTGAGATCAATTTTTCTAAGCAACTATAATTAGTAGAGTTCATATAAAACAAGTTCAAGCTCATTCATACATTCACATCATGCTTATAGTGGGGAAATATATTCAACTATATAGAATCTAAACTATTACAAATATAAATTACTGAGTGATTATTTTTACTGGATAATTCTATTTATTATTCTTTTCTAGAATAAGGATATAATAATGTGTATGAAATTGTGTATCGGAAAATACCGGGTACTTGAAATAAGCTAGTCCTAAAAAAACAACAAATAAAGTACTGTAAATGTGTAGTCTCACGCGTTAGTTTCAGGACTTTTCTTTTGATAGCATCTATCGGGTTTGATCCCAACTACCATTATTTACGTCCAGAATGTTTTTCTCTATCAGGCACCTTTAAAATTATAGCATAATAATGTCAGTTTAATTTTAAAAGAGAACTGAAAAATGTAAAAGATATATAAGGAAAAAGGCACTTCAGGCCCAATTAATGATTCTACTTTTTAACCAAAGACTCAAAAACAAAGATTTACTGCTGCAGGTGTAAACGACTGTTTAGAAAATAAGAAAAACATGCATATATGTAACCTTGCCGGACCAAGTAAAACAAAGGACGTTTGGGCCACAAGGCCTTCATCAACTGCAAAAAAAAAAACAAAAACAAACAAACAAACAAAGATGAATGGGAAAATGGGGTAGTGTTAGTGCCCATCGCATATTAAATAAAAGTGTGTTGGTTGTTGATCCCGTTAGGTTGGAGGGTGCCTGACATGTAAATAAGTTTGTTTTCGATCTTCAGACGGGTGATTTAGTCATTGCATTGTTGTACCCCTATGATGTGTGTTATTAAAATAGACAGAGACGGGCTTAGTTGCAAAATTACGAATGTCTCTAAGGTGCTCTTGGAATCGTGTTTTTAAGGTCCTGCCTGTGTTTCCATTATGCCATTATAGCATATATGACTCCTCTACTATTAAAGTTAAATTTCCCACTGATCTTGATGGTTATTTTAGGACAGATGATGGTGGGGGTGGCGAGTGTGTGTTTGCAGGTCTGACAGTTACGTCTCTTACATGGCCATGTGCCAGGTTCACCCGAAATGTTGTAAAGTTAAGTGTGCACTAATATGTCTTGTAGGTTTTGGTCTCGCCTGAATACCACAAGAGGTGGGAATGAAAAGACCTCGCGATAAGGATTTGTCTAAAATAGCTTGAGGGTAGCCACGACGCAAGAAAAACTCTATAATTTCAGTGGCTTTTTCAGTAAAGTCATTGTCGTCTTGGCAAAGGCGGCGGACACGCAGAAATTGGTAGTAGGGGATAGAAACTTTACAGGATGGTGGATGCGATGACGAGTATAGAAGATAGCTATGGCTGTCGGTATCGTTATAATGGGTTGATGTAGACAGAGAATGTTTGGGTTATGTCTATTTGCATGTCTAAGAAGTTCTAGTTCTGGAAATAGTATAAGTGAAAACGAATGGCGGGATTGAGGTTATTAGTGAACTCAATAAATTGGATTAGTTCATCCTCTGTCAGAAATGTTATGCCAAGCCCACCATCAATATAAAATCCTATAAAATTCGGGCATGGGACCCGTGTAGGATGAACAAATGTTGAGTTCTCAGAAGCCCTTGAATAGGCAAGCATAAGATGGACCGAATGCCGTACCCATGGCTACTCCGCTGATTTGCCATTGCCAATATAATTCGAAGGAGTTGAGGGTTAGTGCAAGTTCCGTAAGGCGAACTAGAATGTCTGTGGATATAGATTTGTGTTTGTTTTCTGTTAATTCAAAAAAGTAACGAAATGCTTTAAAGGCCGTCAGCATGTGGGATGGAGGTGTAAAGGGAGCTGACATCTAGGAGGAAGAGTAGGTAGGCTTTGGCAGGTTGTAGTTTGACTTGTGCTAGTGTTAACAGGGCGTGGTTGGCAACTTTAATGTACGTGGGTAACCTTTCGACTATAGGCTGAAAATTGTGTCCAGAAAGCCGGAGATAAGTTAGTGGGGCAAGAACAAGCGAAGACAATGGGTCTGCCGGGGTTGTTAAGTTTATGAATTTTAGGTAAAAGGTAGAAATATGGTTTTCCTAATTCGTTATCATGAAGTCGTAGTTTGAGGGCCGAGGGCTTGAGAGGCTTAAATCCTCTCTTGCAAAAGCCCTGGACAGAAACCCTGCTGTCTTGCGTAGTGCGTATATGTCATCATACAGGTCGAGAATTTTTGGTTTCCCAGACCTGTCGAGACGGAGATCAGCAAGTCTGGGGCAGTCAAACAGAATATGAGGCACGGTTTCCTCTTCTTCCCCGCAGCGGGGGCACCGTGAATCGAAATATGAGCCAACAGGTCAGTGGCTTGTCCTGCACTGTGCTATAATAGTTTGCTCAGGCCTGGACAGCCTCCACCACGGGGAAGTGCGGTCAGGGCGCCTCATGCGCTCCCAGACTCCACGGGCTTTTTGGGACTTGTCCCAGCACTCAAACCACTTTTCCATTTCTTTCTTTTTTTTAAATTATGGCCAGGGCATGATGAAAACTTACAGCCTGTTCAGTTAGTGGAATATGCCCTCCTTGGTGGGCCAAGGAGTCTGCAACAGTGTTGCCAGTCACACCAATGTGACTCGGTGCCCACTGCATTATTACAGGGGTGTCATAGCGCTGCTTTATGTTGTGTGAGGCCATGATGACAGTGTCGATATTGGGTGGCCATGGTCCAGGGCTTAGCAAAGCCTGTTCAGACTACTTAATAGTCCCGGGTTAAAACCCTGCCCGCCCCTATCCCCCGTCGTCCCGCGGGACATCTGGACTAGGAAGTAAATTATCTTCAACTCTGAAGAAACATCCGGAACATGTAAAAAGTAAAAAAAAAATGGATTGGCCTAATTGTTGAAGTCGATATATTTTACCATTTGATTGGTTTATACCAGTATCCTGTAAAGCTAACGATATCTAAACTAATAATTTAAGTCTACATGAATGCTAGATTGTAAAACTAAAAATTTGTATGCCTTGAACAATCTTTACAATTGATATCGATCTCTCTCATAAAAAAAGCTTGTCTTACGAGTCCAAGGATTAAGGAGGAGTGTTTAATTTCACATGGCTACGCGGTCCTAGCTGGGAGATCGTCTTAACTAAGACTTCTTGAAGACTTTCTATTGTGTTCACTTAGAAAACGTCGATGGAACTATCCTTCGACCAGGGGCGGACTAGCTATATGGGCCTTCGGGCAAATGCCAGGTGGGCTGGTACCCATATGAGCCGAGGGCCTCATGAATGACACTATAGAAAATATTAAATTGTTAAAGGTTTTATAGTATCTGTTGTAAAAGGGGCCCTCTGACCGTCCTGTTTCAAGAAAAAAACATAAACAGACTCGACAGGGTATTGCTAATTTAATCTATCACATTTTCCGAAATAATGTAAAAGCCTACACCCGTAGACAATGCTACTAGTAGGCTTCATCCTATAAGGGCTTACACATTAGCAATTAAAAAGCAGCATAAGGCCTATATTTCTTTTAAAGAGTTCACTGTATGCATGCGTAAAGTTATCGATACATTATCAAACTTAACAAAATGATTTTGAGGACAGGTAGAACTAGAATTGGATGCCTATCATATGGGCCGAATGGTATAGAAATGCCGGGACCGATTTTGACATCAAGTCCGCACCTCCTTTCGACCTTCTGGCGGTTTCACCGTAAGATAATTAAAATATCACGTTGGTGTAATTGGTAATTATAAATATTAAAAAGTATCAAAAATTATTTAAAGGCTTATATAACTTTAGAAGTAGACATGCGCAAAGCTACAAGTCACAAGCGAAGCCTTGGACTTTTATTTATTGAAACGAGCTGTTGGCCCAGCATTGTTTCACACGCATCAGTTTGTAAGACTAGATATAGAATCTAGGTATGCTAATGTCGAGGTCAATCGAATGATAGGATAATAGATCTAGATCAAGAACGTCTATAAAATCTAGTTATTTTTCCTTCCAAGAATAGCTAGATCTAGAAATAAAATGTCTAGATAGATTTCTATGTCTTTGGATTTAAAACGAAATAAAATGGATGTGAGACTATACCAAAGACTATCATAGCCCTAGTAGACACCAAGAATGGGTGCGCCCAGATGAGTCACTGACTTTGGTTTCGTCTTGAGGCGGGGTAGAATCTGGAGCGGCAGAGTTTGCCACAGTTCGTGCATGTATATGCATCTGGCTTGGGCTAGCTGACAGGGAGAGCTTTTTTTTTTTTCTCTTGACTGATGCAGCTTCGTTTCTTTTGCTCTCGGCAAAGTTTTTATCCAGCACATACAGCCTGTCTCCATGCTGTCCGGTCTTGGGCTATCTCTTCCCACATACTTTGGATAGTGCTTGCGGTTCTCATGTTTCGCTTGCAAACATCTCTGTTGGTTAGTCTTGGGCGGCCCTTGGGTCTGACTCCCTTCGTAAGCTCAGCGTATAGGATGCCTTTAGGGATTCTTCCATCTTGCATGCGAGTGACATGCCCGAGCCAGCGTTGTCTTCTCTGTGTAAGAAGAGCATAGATGCTGTGCATATTGACCCGTTTCAGAACGTCCTGGTTGGAGACATGATCCCTCCAGGAGATGCACATTATGCCGTCGCAGGGAGCGTAAGTGGAAGCTATTTAATCTGTGTTCTTGACGCATGTAAGATGCCCCGATTAGATCTGGGTCCACTTTCAGAATTATTGTTGAGCTGAGGGATGTAGGAACCGGCTAAAAAAAAACAATATGTAATCTGCTTTTTGTTTTTGTATATTTAATAATTTGACATCTAATTTATTAAAAATAAATATTTATATGCATCTAAAAATGAAAATGGTAAATTATTCTCACGATACCGGTAATACATTTTTTTTGCAGAACTGAAATATGTCAATAATTCAATTAAAAACAACAACATCTGAGTTTTCGTTTTGAGGAAATAGATTGGACTGAGCATCATATTCTCGGTAAACACTATCAAACGCTGATAGTTAGCTGTTGTTGGTACTCGAGACTTTGTTCTATGATATTTCGTACAACGAAGATTTGCTCTGCACATGATCTGCCTCTTCGGAAGCATGCTTTTTCTTCTCTGAGCCTCTCATCTACAGACTGCAATATTGGAGCACAGTTCCAATGGAAACCAAAGAACCACTTCGAGTCTCTTGCAGATATACTGACCCTTGAATAAGAGTGTGCCAACTTCAGATATACCACTACTGAGTGCGCGGAAGAAGTCATTGGAAGGAGGCGAGGTTCATACAAGGAACGGTGGATACAAGACAGAACATGGAAATTGATAGATGAGAGGAAAGAGGCCACACGTAGACGAGATCAGAAAAATGAAATACAGGATTGCAGCCTAGCGGAAGAAGCCTATAGGGAAGCAGATCTGAACGTAAAGAGAAGCTGTCGACGAGATAAATGGGACTAGATTTAACAGAAGGGTCAAGAGGCACAAGCAGCTGAATGCAGAAATGACACAAAGACTCTCCATTGTATTGTTCGAGATCCCACTGGAGCAAAGAGTGGACATGGGGCACCGATAAAAGATAAGCAAGGCAAAACTTTGTTAACGAAAGAAGAACAGGAAGCAAGATGGGTAGAGCACTTTAAAGAGACCATAAACCAACCGTCTCCAGACGTGACTTACACATTCAAGGACCCATCTCTGGACAATGATATCAAGGTCAAGACAGACCCAATTACTGCAGAGGAGGTTACCATGGCCATTGCAGTGCTAAAGAACAACAAAGCACCAGGGCTCGACATGGTGTCAGCAGAAATGCTAAAATATCGGGGACAGTGCATCGTTAACAGAATGACTGATCTCTAAAATCTCTGTTGGCGAACTTCAAAAGTCCACGAGGACTGGCAAAAGGAGTGATTGTAAAGCTTTCAAAAAAGGGCAACTTGGCAGACTGCAACAACTGGAGGGGCGTTACTCTCCTCTCTGTCTCGGGCAAAGTTTTCAGCACTGTTTTGTTGAGACGGCTTCAACAGTCTGTAGATGAAAGGCCCAAAAAAAAACACCATTTCTTCAAAAACAATTGATTGGGCAAAGGTAAAAAAACAACATGTTAGGGTATAAGGTATATTTTTGAGTCCGAAGATTAATGAAAAATGCAGTATTTCCCGTGTGTACGCTACATACTTTGCCACATCCAGCGCAGACATTACCATTGTCTATCGGTGATCGATTAAGTTTTTCTTTTGACTTCAAATAACCCGCGGCCTTTGTAAGTGATCTCCAACTGTCTGGTTCCGAAGCCGCCTGCAGCCAGGTGCTGTCTTCTAAGACCAACCTAGGCTCCAACTTGCTTTAACTGTCACAGGGTATAAGGTAATATAATCAATAACCTTAGTTTGAAGATCATTAATATAGCGTTAAGAAGTAGATCAAAATAAAATAAAACAAAGACAATGCAATAAAAATGTAAATGTGTTTCTTCTGATACATAATCATCTATACTTCCCATGTATTTTTGTGACTTTTCTAATAATAATAATATAAATTTCTTTGAACAGAAGTAAATCTAGGTCTAAAATCATGTCTTGAAAAATATTTAACGACATTGTCGACATAATCGTAATGGTTTAAACGTTAATGCTACTTCATTCTTACTCTCCACGAAAACTATTTGATAAAAAAATAAAAATAAAGAAGTTTGTCTTTGAAAATCGTCCTTTAAAGCCTCAGTAAACATTGTCGACTTAATGTTAATGGTATAAATGTTGATGGTACCGTATCCTCACTCTCCATGTACACTATTTGATTGAAAATGCCACTTAAAGAACATTGTTTTTGCACATCTTGCTTTAAAGCCTCAGACCTGACTCCATAAACGTAGAGTTCATCTCTAAAAATAACCGCTCCGTGAAGTGTCCAGTCACAATTCCAAAGTTTGGCCCAATATTTGAATTTAATATCTTGAGACTGTGACTCAACCGACTGAACCATCCAAAGATTCCCATTGGTCTGCATGAGATAAGTTGAGTTGGAATTTTTAAAACTAATCATACCTTGAGCAGAGCGATTTAAAATAACAGGTCCTTTCCATGTGTTTTGTGACGTATCAAAATAACAAACACCTGCTTGGTTTTGATTGGTTGTCTTGTAAAACACAAGGATGAATTGTTCATGGTTGGTCACATGTTGTATTATCCCTCTACAAGGCAAATCGGTCTTTCGAATCAATCTTCCTGTTACTGGATCCAGCTGCCAGACTTCTTGATTTGAAGGTACAAAAATATAAACGAAAGCGTCAACCGCTAGGACGAAGTGTTCGGGTGGTAGCGTTATAGAAATACATTTTTCAGACCAAACGCCATTGGTAAGCTCAAGCAGTTTGTCACTTCTGATAAAGGGAAATGGATTATTTGTAGTTGAATCCCCCAAAGCGTAAAAAGATTTATCGATAGCAACAAATGTCACTCTCGATCTGCTTAACAAATCAGGAAGTTGGAGCCATTCCTTTGATGAAAACGAAAACGCTTTCAGTTTTATTTCATTTATGTTTGAACGTATAGCGATAGCAGCGTTAATATAGTTGCCAGTATTTCTATAAATAGCCCTAGGTGGCCACTGTCCATTGCGTTTGCCAACTTGAGACTGGTACAATAAAGATTAAAAAATAATGTCCGTGGCTTCTTTGGTTTCTCTTACCAGTGGATGACTACTCAACATTTCCAAACACTTCATGCTTAATAAACAAGTTCTTGTATTTGACAATAACTCTGGAAGGTGTTTTTTTCTGTTATCATTTAGAGACACTGTCATGTCTTTGTTTGGCTGTTTCACTGATGTTTTTAAACTATTATGCCCCGTTTTGATACTTTTCCGACCCGAATGTTTCTTGTCTGAGTCTTCTTCTTCGCAAGGCTTACATTCCACCCACTTCAAAATGGCATGAACTACATCATCTTCTGAAGTTATTTTAAGATCTTGATTTTGAATCAGTTTTAAAACATCCGAAACGTCCATCTCAGAATTAAAAAATTCGGTTTGCAGGAAGGAATGTGCATTTTTGAGAATTAAAGGCCAAACAATTTCTAATACTTCTTTAGAATCGAAAAGTTTTGCAATTGTATAGTATTCAATGTAATTGGTAGTAGACAATGTTTCTTTTGCAAATCCCTCACACTCAGTAATTAGAAAGTGTATCTGTAATTGGTGTGCAGCTCTCCAAACGTCAATGACAGTGTCACTGGTCAAAACACAATAACCAGTGTACAGAGTCTTCAGGATCAACTCAAAAGTCTCACTTGAGATTTCTTGTAACGTCGCACACTTCAATTCCGTTTCTTTCATCCCTGATCTAAAAAGTCCTCTAAAAAACTCAGAACATGCTGCCAGCAGGAGCCTATGACACCTAAACCTGGATGAACCAATTTTGACTGTAAAATCTTGCAGTTCTTCACTTCTCCAAAAGTCCTTAAAACCTTTTATAATGCTATTGCCCACATTTCGTTTCATCGCCATGGCTTTAATACCTTGAAAGTAAAAAAAAACAACAACTCAAGACACTTATGGGTTTGATTTAACATACACATTATCAAAGTAGAAATATGCATTAAAAAAATCTTTTATTTTAAAAAATTCTACAGGCTCTATTGACTCGGCGACCCCTTTCTTAAATTCTCATTTATGCAGCGACCCCCCCCCCCAACTGTAAAAATTAGTTTCGTTAATAAGCATAAGAAATTCTAATCTAAATGTAAATAACTGGTATATGGTGCACCCGTTGTATTTTTTATCACGAAAAATACGTCATTCTATTCTTATAATAAATGTTGCTCTTTGTAATTAAATGACAACTATATCAAATTGTATCTTTGACTTCCATTAACGTATTTCTATTTTTCATTCACCATAATCGTGTTACACACTTAGGTGACAGTTTAAAATGCATTGCGGAGCATTACCACACTGAAACAAAACAGTCTGATTTTGTTTTTGATTCACCAGGTTTTGATTCTTTTGTTAAGGTGTTATTTAGTAAATGTGTTTTGATGGTTGGTTGTCTGTAGTTTAATCCGGGCGTTATGTTTGAAAATCTTGTATTTTTTTCTCTGTTATTGGGTAGGTGGTGTTTTAGGGCTAGTTCGTCAGTAAGTTGAAACAGAGTTCTTTGCTTTTTTTGGTTGTTTTTCCTATTTCTCTGTGTTAGTAATTTATTTGGATGATCGTCCTCCAACCTTCTGTATCTCTCAATAGCTTCTAATGCTGCTCTGTTGCGCCTTAACTTAAGAGGTTCAATATTGGAGTCTATTTCACCGGCTGCTGTGAGAGTTGTTCTCATACCTCCACTAATTAGACGCAAGGCTTGGTTTTGGATTGTGTCTAATGATGATTGAAAGGTTTTGTTGGTGGCTACTTGTATGGAGAGACAGTTATCCATTACAGATCTGACATATCCAGTGTATAACTGTCTTAAGGTTTTCTTTTCAGCTCCCCAGGATGTTCCTGCTAGGTGTTTTATAATGTTTAATCTTTGTGATGCCTTTTCTTTTAAATCTGCCATAAAGTGTTTTAGAGACAGTCTTTGGTCTAATTTTACACCAAGATATGTTGGATTTTCTTCTTTATTTATTGGCTGTGAGTCTATTTTTAGAATGTAGTTTCTTTTTGCTATTTTGTTGCTGTGGCTAAAGATTGAATAAACTGACTTTTCTTTGTTTATTTCCATTTTCCATAATTTTGAAAACGTGCAGATAGTTGTAAGGGCTGTGTTTAATTTAGATCTAGTCAGCACTGGATATTTCTCTGTAGTCCAAATGTAAAGGTCGTCTGCTTAAAGTGCCTTAATCAAATCAAATCCACTGGAGCTCAAACAATTAAAAGCTATCCAAAAACAGCTATCCATATATATACCGATGGATCGGCCCATCAATGCTGATCTTGGTGCCTTCCTGGTCTTCCCTAAAAATAAACACTTTGAGATAAGTGCACCCTGTGGCGATTACTGCTCAAACTTTCAAGCCGAAATTGAGGCAATTACCATAGCACTACAGACAGTGGAAAACAAATTATATGAAGGAGTGCAAGCACCATCAGATATTGTTGTCTTTACAGACTCCCAATCCACTCTGCAAGCACTTAACACCAACACCTCTATCAGCCCAAGAGAGTTGACAACACTAATTGTGATAATCCACCAGATGATACCAAAATTATATATCAATATCACACTACAGTGGATCCCTGGACACATTGGCATCATGGGAAATGAAAAGGCAGATAAGCTATCAAAGGCAGGTTCATGTATGGAACAACCAGATAGACCTGTTAACTACCTCACCCTAAGGTCAATGTTAGTCAACAATCACAAAGCGGAGTTGATCAACCAATGGGCATCAGGAAACACAGGCAGAGCCATGTACAAAGAAATGACTACACCTAACAAACTGGACAGTATTAACTTCCTCCCCCGCAAAGAACAATCTACAATTTTCCAACTAAGAACAGGACACACACCTCTATTAAATTACCATCTGAACAAAATAAACTCCACACAACTCCCCCTTTGCAGACACTGCGCCCACCCTTATGAAACCTTAAACCATATCCTCTTTGAATGCCCCTTCCTAATCCACCTTAGGCAGACCCTACTTCCACTACAGTCCAACATAACCAACACCCTGTACGGCAGTGCTGAAGAAAACAGCACACTATTTGTCCTTGGCACAGTCTGCAAAAGAGCTCACACTCAGCAGCAAATAAACCTGGCTAGAAGAAGTAGAGGAAGAAGATTCGGTAAAACTTTACATCGAAGGACCCTTTTGAAGAATGTTACGCAAGTGGCAGCACCGCGCTGTCTATCGCTACGGTAATCAGGTCACAAGGTCACTACCGGCTAGACGGTGTCGGTAGTATCATGTAGGCCTAATAGTTCGTGATAGATCTAGTCATTCGCTAATGATATGAAAACTCTGGATCTATATTATGTAATAAAAAAATATTTAAAAGGCTATAAAAAATAAATAATAAGAATGAATTAATCTTTATTTTTTTAATTTTTTGTTTGTTTGTTTGTTTGTGTCACAAATGTATGGTACCGTTATCATATATATGTACGGGTTATAGGCCTATATTTATATATTTTTGCTGACACTATTTTTTTTTTCATTTGTAATGTTTTACAGACCTAAATTATTATTTTTTAATTTTTTGATTTAATGTAATTTTACTTTAAAATTAAAGTAAACCTTAGTCTATGAAGTAAACCAATCATACTGGGTTTCGTATATGTGCAACATATTCTTTATTTTATTTTCAAATTAAATTAAACTTAATGGGTTTCCTTATAAGTACAGCTATTTATCTGAAATCCACGCATTTTCAATAACAGTAGCTAGATAAAACCAGTGAAGTGAATTGATATCAACTGTATTAATAGATAATGATAACATATGTCTCCCCATTTTCTACACTGATGTTTAAGTGAATTACAGCTAGGTACCAATTTATGATCAAAGAAATATTTATAGAGACAAAGTCAAGTGACGTAAGTTTTAACTTCTAATGTAATAAAGTAAGCATTAAGTGAATAGGAAACTGAAAAAAAAATAATCAGTTGGGAAAGTGAGAAGCAGATAAGCTAACGGAATCTATTATGTCATAACATGACATGAAACTATATGAGACAACTAGAGAATTGAAAAGATTGAAACTCACACTGGGTTTTGTATCCGAATCAATCAGAAATAAAAAAAGGAAAGCGACGATGCGATGTTCACTGTTGGATAGCTTGATAATAAACTGCCCTAACTAAAACGTGGACATGTGACTTAAGACAAACCAGGTCAGGAATTTTTCTATATTTAGAATTTGTAACTAACATACTGGAAAACTCGTATTGCAAAAATATATTACTGGACATAGATTTGAAAAAGCGCAACTCAGACAATTGGGATATGATTGCAAACACTAAAATCAGGGCCGGTCTTAGGCCACTGCAACCTATGTGGTCGCATTGGCCCCGCGCTTCCATAGGCCCCGCGCTAATTCTAGGTGTACTTATTAAATTGCAGAATACATACGAAAAAGTCCTGGAAAGCTCCTGAACTTATTAAAATCTGCTGAAAAATAGTCAAAATTGTCACTTGTGGGTGCCATTCATTACAGAAAACACTCCTACTCGGGATAAAAGAAAAAAGGCATTGTCAGCTTTCATGTAATAAAATGTAATAATCGGGCAAATTTTCACCTTAATCACAAGTTACAATTCTTTATTTACTTTTATAGCCACTGGCATATAAATATGCCATAGGTTGCAAGGTTCGTAAATTAAAGTTAATTAGATCGCAATTTTGTTCTTAGTAAAGAATAAAATAAATTCTAAGTCGAACTTTTTTTTCGAATACAAAATCTTAATTTTCACTTATTCCCCTTATTCCCACCTAGACTAGGCCCCGCGCAATCAGTTTCGCATAGGGCCCCGCAATTGTTAGGACCGGCCCTGACTAAAATCTAATTTGTGTAAGTGACATTGAATAAAATTTTTTTTTTCGCTGCATCACTATTGAGAATAAAATTGTCTCCATAACATCTTCAAATTTGACTTTGAATAAACTTCTGGCAAACGTGATGTCAAGTAGATTTGGAAAGTATGATATTTTGTACGCAAGAATTCGCAAATGTTCTTTCACAGAAATTATCATTTTATCTATTGGTCAGGTTCAATGTAATTTTCCTCATAGAGAGCAGATACGATTGGCAACATGTTTTATCCAATTACGTTTGCCAATCTGAAGTTTGATTTGGATGGATTGGCGTTTTCTCAAACAAATTGAGGCATGTTAAATTTGATCCCTGCGATGACACTTTTCATTGCTTCTTGTAATTCCTGTGGCAGTGTCTTCATTACTAATATTTGTCGATGAGTTAACATGACTTATGGTGACTAATTTTTTTTTTATCCAGACTAACATACTAGCAAACTTGGAGCACCATCTGAGCAGACACCACTAATTTTGTCCCAAAGAGATTTTAAAATTCTCCCAAAATGAACCAATTTACTCTTATACATCACGTGCTGCTGTTGTCGTTTGAAAAGTTTGGGCATAGAGAAACTCGTTTTTAAAATCACCATCATTTATATACCTTACTTTAAATCTAAAATTATTGGTATCGTTGTCAGAGTTAAAGTATTTTCGGTTTCATAGATTCTGCTTTTTTTTTTTTTTTTTTTTTCAAATGACACATTTGGGTTTTTGTATTGAATTCGTCAATTATTGAAGTCAAACCATACCGTAAAAAATTGACATCATATTGTTGTAACTCAACGAATAGGCATGCAACTCAACACAGTGTAACAGGAAATAAAGACAGGTGTTTATTCACTAGGGCAAACACATAGCATCCTTCAGCTTCCTCAGAGTCTTGCTACTAATTTACCAGTCCTTTAGACAGCAACCCGAATGTGGACCAACGACAGCCTTAACCGCTTCGTTCCAGGTCCCTTCTACAACCTTCAGGCAGCACCAAAAGCTTGCTTCTTAGTTTCCAAACATTTAGACTCTTCACAATCCCTGATGCACTGTTCTTCTCTCCATTCTAGTCTCTTCCTGTTTACGTTCACTAGTGCGCTAGTGCGCACCTCAAGCACTGGTGCAAGGCAGGGTTACAACAATATATTGTTTTCTTAATGTTTTATTAATCGAGATCCATGTGAATTGTTTGTTCCATAATGAAATGTTACCTTCAACAGCACGGGCTGCTAAAGGATTATGTATTATTAATTATAAACGAAATAGCTTTTTAATTACACCAGGGCGTCACCATATGATTCAAATATCGTGTCACTTTACGTTATTAATTAATATACATTAATTTAAACTGTTACAAATATTTATGCTGCGACAATGAAAATGTTTGAAAACATTCTGATTGATGTGTCTGCATTATTTATCTTCTAATGCTAAAAATAAAATTGAAACTTTCAATGGAAACCTTTGCACAACGTCAAGTTTTACACGTCAGAATAGACAAAAAAAAAATAATTTCATATTTTCAATGGCTTTAGGCGACGGCTAGCAAATCGTCATTCGACCCCCAAGGGGATCGCCTTCAACAGGTTGAGAACCCCTGCTCCATTGCATAGTGAAGGGATATTTTTATTCTGATGAAAGAAAAGCCTGGCGTGATATAGCTTACGAAGGCGGCCGTCGTCTGTGTGTGTGTGAAAAAAGGGAAGAAGTGAGTGGGAAAGCATGAACTCGCTTTGTTTTTAAAATCAAAACCTGTAAAGGTATTTTAGCAACGAAACAAACGAAATATATATTTTTTTTTGGACTTGATTTTGTTGTCTTCATAAAGTCAAATTCAATACATGAACAATAGGCCAACATATGCTGATGGTTTGATGAAAGCTGCAGGGTGTTTCATAAAGAGAGAAAAAAAAAAGTATATATTAAGTAACTTACCACTCACTAACATACCACTCATTGATCACGACATCTCTTAAACTATCGTACGTATCCGCATTAAAATACGTGCACAGGTTCCTTTTGAACGGTTTTTGACAGAATCACAACCTTGGAACCGCTATTCGTAAAAAAACGCAAGCATTGTATTTTATTTTCGGTATTTCCCAAAACGGACACTCCTATACTATAAAGTAGAAAGTAATGTGTATGTATGTCTCGCATAGAAATCAAAACCGTTTGACCAATGTTGATAAAACTAGGCATAAATGTTCCTTGGGTACTAGCTGGTACCGTAACATATGTATTGTAGCCCTAAAACAAACTTAAGACCCTCAAAAAAAACAAGCTACCCAACTCTATGAAAGTGGTACTGATTCATGAATCTAGGCCATGTTTAGATCCAAAGGATCTAGATCTAGATCTAATTTTTTAAACTACACTTTGCACAGATATTTTTGTTTTTTGACACATGAAAATACAAAATATAGTCTATTGATTTCATTATTTAATAAAATTAATCTTCAAATTTGTGTTTCAAAACCATTATAAATTCGTCCCTTATATCTGCGAATTTAGACGTTCTGACCTACTTTATAATCTCATTCGTTTAACAAATCGGGTAAACCCGTTATAATTGTACTTTATATCCTATTCATCTCGCGCTTCTTTCGTTTTTAATAGATATGAATCTCCTTCGGGTAAACCCATTTTCGCAAAACTAGTCTTATTTTCGTGGCGAAAGAGAAAAAGTTGAAAGGATCATTAGCTAAGTTTAACATACATCTAAATCCGATCCACTAGATTAGTAAACACAAACTTAGACCCGCAGGCCGCGGGTAATGTCCGGCTAGTTCTACATATAAAGCATAAAAAAAATTATTAAAAAAATCACAATTTCCGTATTTTTAAAGTATTTTTTTTCCTTTATGTTGTTGGCGTGTGTGTGTGTGGGGGGGGGGGGGGGAGGGGAGCGGATAAATAAAAGTGCTGCTAAAATTAACGGGCTCTAAATATGAGTGTGTGTATGTGGCGGGGGCACATTATGAAGTGGGTCCTTCCAAATCAAGTCAAAAGTCTTACGATGCGCAGGTATAAAAAGAGAGAGAGAGAGAGAGAGAGAGAGAGAGAGAGAAAGAAAGGAGAGAGAGAGAGAGAGAGAGAAGGAAATAAAGAGCAGGCCGTTAAATTTCATAGTAACGGACACACTAATTCACAGGCTAAAAAAGTATGTTAGGTTGATTGTTAAAATATGGCCCGTTTATTAAATAAAAAAAAAAAGCCATAATAAACAGTAGAAAGCTTATAAACAAATCAATGGGCGTAGCCAGTGCGTACTGCTAGTATATATATATATATATATATATATATATATATATATATATATATATATATATATATATATATATATATATATATATATATTAAGTATATTGTTTCAAGTTCTAGTTTTAAAAGAATTAAAACTCAAAAAAAATTACTGTGTCATTTACAGCGGTACAAAAACTCGTTCGTACCTCACTCGGTCAGACTATATCGACGCCACTCGTTGATCAGGGAACATGAAAAGGACCAAGATGCCTGTGTGTAGTCGCTGAATCAACTCTTTATATTGCGTCTGTTCTATTTTATGTTTGTTGTCTTTATATGAGTAAAGAGTCCTTGTAATCAACAAATCTCCATAAAAGGATCAATAAAGCAGTCTTAGTATTAGTCTTAGTGTTAGTCTTAGTAATGTTTGGCTGATACCAACGGCATGTCAGATGATATGGAGAAGATACACGTTTTATCTCTTCAAGCAACGTCTTGACTAATGCTCTAGAGATTATGCTTTTATATTATTTTTTTTACTTATAAATTTTTATTTTACTTACGAATATTTTTTTTTTTGTTACACGAAGAAATAGCTAAACTTAAATAAAACCTTAATAAATCTTACCTTGGAGAAGAGCTTCTACACATGAAATGGACTATGACTAATTCATACACGGATATTATAGCTTTTTAAGGTGTTGCCTTACATACATTCCCCGAAACTCGTAGTGCATTCAAAGTTCCATTTCCTACCTGTTTGGTAATTTCCGCTTTTAGCTGGCGTATTTACGTCTCTAGTGTTGTGGGCTAATCTAATCTGACTTCATGTTGTGCAATTATTACTTTAACATTAGCCACAGAACATTACAAAATAGATATACTTGATAACAACATTCAGTTCTATAAAATGATGCTTTATTAAGCACTGGGAAATCCGTCCAGTCTTTCTAAAACGTCGCAACTACTATTCAATTACTATTCAAAACAGCCTACTTCTAACAAAACGCCATGTTGGTCTCTTGTTCGCCTCAGTCTACTACGTCATTAGTCTGTCTTACTACGTCATTACTTTTACCGTCGCTAAAACTATACACAATATATTTAACTAACAAAACTAACCTACTCTCTAAACTAGTACATTACACTAGGTAACATCTGGCAACCACTGGCCTGAGATGAACTCCTATTGAAAAATCAGAGCAGGAAGGACTAGTCCTCTTGTAGTGCTCTGGCAAGAAACTTAGCCGTCCGGCGTAGTGCCTCATAGCTACCATACAAGTCGAGTGACTGCACAGGCAAGTCCCCCCTTAGCTCGCGGAGCTGGGGACACTCGTACAAGACATGCGACACTGTTTCGACGCTCTCTCCACAGTGACGGCATCGGGAGTCAACCACTGGCCAGATTTTTGCGACGTCTCAGCGCTGAATCAATGCTTAAAAAATTATTTCCAGGGGGGAGATAACCTAGTTGATTTTTAATATCGCCAGCTGAAACCATACTCGAAGAGTGAGAAAATAAAAACATATATATATATATATATATATATATAGATCTAGAAATAATAGAATTAAATCGCTATAGAGCCGACTCACAGACCTATATAAATATCGCCAGCTTATAGCGGATTGCAAGAGAGAGTAAAATATTATTATTTAAAATTGGAATGACATTAATAAAGCGTAAATTTAGGTACCCATTTTTTTTCCATAGAAATTGAATTTAAATAGATTTAGGCCTATATTGCCCTATATATGATGGGATTATTGTATAGATCTATGAAGTTATATTTTAAATGATTTGATGAAGATTTAAGGTGCTGACAGCTTGTAACATTTTTCAATAAAGCTGAAATGAATGTTGAATTTAAATAGATCTAGAATTTAAATAGATCTAAGCCTAAATCTAGTGGACTAGTCTAGTGTAATGTGTGTTATGAGACTTGTTGCATTGTATCTAGAATGTGCTTGAGGATACATGCAATAAACAACTGATGTCCTTATAGAAAAGAATTTCATATATAAATATTTATTCATTTAATAGAAATATCCCAGGTAAAATGACTGTCTTCTCTAATCTAGCCTCAAGAGTCAAGGAATGTGGCTAGGTAACCAAGGTCACTGAAACTGACTGACTGGCTCAAGAAATTGTTGAAACTTTGGGAGAGGGCTGGGAGGGGTCAGGGGTGGGGTTAAACAGCGGGAGCGGACTGGGAGGGTGGTCAGGGGGTAGGGTGAAAATGCGGGAGCGGGCAGGGAGTAGTCAGGGGAGGGGTGAAACTGCGGCATGGGGCTGGTAGGGGAGGGGTGGGTGTGTATAGCTGGATCCTTTGATCGTGAAACAACAGATTGACCAGAGAATGATGAAGTCCAGGTCTTACTGTAATAGGGCGTGTCGAAGGTGCCGAATAGGGCCAGATGCATTGCGCAATCCTGTCACTGTAGGCCAATGAAAGTAACTATCAGTGCTTGCTTACAGGGAACTTCTACTGTCAAAAACAGTCTTTAGATCTCTATCGGCATTTTCTCTTGTGACCAATCCATCTCCACTTGCTCTCTAAGATCTACACCTCTATATTTTTCTGCCCACTCATCTCCCACAGTTCTGTGTTTTCTACTTTATCGTACCAGTGTATTTTTAGGATATTTCTCAGGCATCTGTTGATGAAGGCGTGAAGGTCTGTACTATTTTTGTTGTCGCTTCAGTTGTTCTCCATGTTTCCGAACGATTCAATAGGACAGCCTTGACAATAGAGTTAAAGATTCTTAGTTTAGTCTTGTTTGAGATGTGAGGAGATTTACAGTCAGGTTAGTTTTAGCTGTGTAAATCAGTAAATGTCTGATGCGCTAGATTTATTAGACGTTTAATGTCTTCAGGGTTAGGGTTAGGGTTAGTATTTTTTTTTTTGTTAGATTTATCTGAATTTGACAAATTTATCATTCTGTTCTGCCTTCCCTTCCACAAGCACATATTAAAGGTTAAGGTAGTTGGGGATAAGGCGATAAACTTGACTTTGCATTTACTACTGACTTATGAGTGGCTGAATTTTACATTAGAGAGAGGTAGCGACATAATATATATTTAAAAAAAAATATTAACAATTAATCTAAAGGGTTGGTGGTGGATGTGAAGCATTAAGCGGGGAATCATCTCTACCTCCCCTCCACAGAATCCTTTGATGTGCAGGCCTAAATTATATAATGTGATTTTCCCCTGCATTCTTGTGATTGTACTTTTTTTCCGTTTGTCAGCTTTTCTTTTGATTCATAAACATTCTGTTGAAAATTAGTTATTGTTGGTATTTTCGGAATAAAACATGCGCAAAAAAAATCAATTATCTTCTAAATTAAGTCTCTATTGAAGAGTGCCTAATTTTCTGCCTTGTCAAAAAGTGCCCGATTTCCCGGTCCCGGGTGCTTAAATTACTGGGAGCTTAAATATTTCCAGACACCAGTCGATTGTGAGTCAGAAAGAATAAAATCATATGTTAATAGCAGAGCTGAGTTTGTCACCCAGTCCATCTACTGTACATACACACACACCGTTTTCCATTCATTGGAACAAGGCAGACTCAGCCTCGGGTCACAGAGGTCGTTTAGCTTCCCTCCCCTTATCACTGTTAAAGCAAAGAGGGACACCCATGAGCCGCTAGCCGAAAACGCCATCGTCTGGATGTTATGTCATCCTGGATGTCTTGATAACTTGTCCCCCCCCCCCCCCAGTAAGACTTAGTTTTCTTTCGCCACTTTCTCTTCCCTCCCCTCTTCTTGACATTCTTTCATTTTCCATATATAACTCCGCTACCCTCGTGTGAATGGTAATTGGTGTGCGTGAGCGTGTGTGGCGTATTGTATGAGTGTGACTTATATAACGCACCTGTGGTGTATTGCTCCAGTGGTCAAAAATGGGACGTCTAGTAAGTGAGGTATGTCTTTGATGGTTGTGAGATATGAACAATATGGGTATTTGGCGCAGTGAAAGTGGGCGCTGTTTTCTTTTGAACTTCCAGACCGCCGAGCAGCAACTTTAGAACAGAATTAGAATACGACTAATTTCGTATTTATCACCAACTACCAGGATCCACTTGTCCAGGTGTCTACAGAATGGAAGACCACCGCATCCCTAAACGACTCTTGTATGGCCAACTAAGCGAAGGAAAGCGCTCGCAAGGTGGGCAAAGAAAGCGCTTCAGGGACACCCTCAAAGCTTCTCTGAAGGCGTTCAGCATAGACCCAGGCACATGGGAGACAGAGGCACATGACAGAGCATCATGGCGTCGCGCTGTGAAAACTGGCGCACAGGTTGCTGAGGAAAAAAGAACAACGCTGGCAGAAGAAAAACGCCAGAAAAGAAAAGCAAGACAAACGACACTAGCTCCAGCTGAAATAACCTGCCCAGTGTGCGGCCGAACATTCCGGGCTCACATAGGTCTCACCAGCCACATGAGGAGGCATAAAACCCCAGTGCAAAGCCCTCACCCCCCTGGATGACAAAGTGGTCATCATCGAACCACGATGGACGAACTATATATATATATATATATATATATATATATATATATATATATATATATATGTTGTAATTATCTTTGACTCAACTCTTTTGACACACAAAATAATAAATTAAATTATTATTTTGTAGTTATTTGCAGGAGCTTGCATACCTAGATAAAGCTAACTCTATCCTAACCCTAACATTAACGGTACCTAAACAGTAGGCCTATATCTAGAGGAAAAATTTCGATTTTTGCACATTAACGTAACCTGTAGCTAATCAGTTAATGAGCAGATTAGCTAGCTTAAATATATGGCTCCTCCTTCGTAGCTGAAGATGAGATAATTTCCCATTTTCTATGAATTTGAAGATGGCTTTGAAGTCCATTTTTTCTTTTAAAAAGCCGACCACATAGATGGCATGGGTTGCTGCAGATATGCCTGCTTCATTTCTCACCTTCCCTTTTTTTTTAAATCTTAGATCTACGTTCTTTGTTGATTACCAAGCTCCTTGCGTTATATCATGAAACACGACACTCACGGCCGCTGTCAATAAGAAAGGACCCAGAGCTATAGCGTTTCCCTCACACTCCTTGAGAGAACTCTTAAGGGTGTCTTTGTAACGTTTGTGTTGACCCTCCCACGAAATTGTTGCTGTGGCATGTATACTGTTTATCCGTAACAACGTCTGTTTTGTGGTCAAGCCAATAAACCAAATGGATTATTCTTTAATGCAACTCTAATGTCCAACCCAAACCAAAGACTAGCTAAGTAATGTGCACATTGACGGATTTTAAGCTTTAGCGGTACTGTGTCAGCGTCCTCTACCGCCTTAAAATCGTTTTCTAAACTAAAATGTACTAAAATGATGGTACTGATAAATCTACCTTAGTCTAGTCCCCTGCCTAGAATGAGAAAGGAGGGGATGGTGGAATTAATATGTCTCATTAATTGTTTTACCATTAATAAGATACTTGGTAAGCTAAGTATTTTTTTAACTCTCAATAATTTCATATAAAACACACGCGCAAGTACGTACGCACACACATACACATATATACACACATATGTACATACAAACACATAATGAAATAAAGCATCATCAAATTTAAAAAAAAAAAAAAGAACATCTATGAGAAAAACAAAAAACGAAAAAAAAACAACTACACTAGTACCGATTTTTTATATTTTATTAATTTTTTTTCAGATTCAATAGAACACAAAAACATGTATCCTTAACAAACTCAATCTACACCAACACATACAAAATAAAATATTGAGAAATAATATAGATTCAGACTAGTAAAATGTACATCTATTTCCTGTTTAGATAAATAGGTTTACATTCCCTCTAATCTAAATGTATTCAGATTTTATTTATGTAATAGTTGGCAGCACACTATAACTCATTTTATTTATTTTAACCAACAAAATAAATCTGGCAACAATTGGCTGCCTAGGAGCTGTTGCTATCATCACTTAAATATGGCGGCCCCATAAAACATGATCATACTCCCTTTAGGCAAGCTTTGCTTTGTCATCCATTTTACGCAATATAACATTTAAATACAATAGCTACCCGTCTTGTAGTTTCGTATTTCTTTCTATTGAAGACTATTAAAAGCAGTAAAAAAAAAATGGATTCCAATAACAAGACCCAAGTAATACAATAATTTGGAAAATGTGTACAAACATTTGTAATGCATACACTTATCTTTTTTTTTTATGAAGACCTCATTTAGATTTTTGGTCTGAGAGATCTAGCTACTTAGAATTCTTAATGAATACTTTTATTTAAAGACAATACCTCCTTTATACATCTTGTAGAGTGATTATTTTGCTCTTAATAAATAATGAATGCTAGATTTAAAAAAAAATACTAAAAATACAAAACAAAGCTTATATTAAGCGTAGCTGTATCAATTAGTTTGGATCAGTCATGTAATTAAATTTGTAATAGATCTAGACTATAATAAATCTGTCCGATTGCAAATATTTTTACCAATTAATTTTGTTTAGCGCAATTTCATGTTGTTAGCTTTCTCAATAAGCTCTGATCCTATCAGTTGTCTGGACCAGTTGAAAAGGGGGAGAAAGAAGTGGGTGATGGCTTTTTAAATGTGTTTATAAATTAATAATAAAAAAAGGTGAGCAACCTGACTTTGAGCTCGAGGGCTAAGGCCTCCTTGATACACCAATCACTATATCAGCGTAATGCTTATGAAAACAATGTTTTATAGTTTCTATTGTTAGCTTCAAACTTCAAGAGGCGAAGTATAAATGGACTTGTTCAATTTAAACCACATTAGCAGTCAAGTACAATTTCTTTCCCTTGTTCGAGATACAATAGAAAATAATTAATTACCAATAGTTAAATAGTTTATTTTACATGTATCGGACGCGCTTTCAGAATCGAAGAATATTACAAACCTTATACAGAACTGCATGGTGCCACTGTGAAACCAACAGTTATATATAAGCTTACACAGACCCGAGTTCAAGCCTCTTACTTGCGTGGAACATAACATGGCTATTACGCGAGACCTAAAAACTGTTGTTAAATGTTGCTGGTTCCTTAAATTGGTGTGAGATGAATACTCTATAGTTGGACGCGTTGAAGTTAGGACTAATCGGGGATTTCCTTAGTCACGTGAGTCACATTAAAAAACTGAGAACGGGCCTCACTTAAGCATAGAACAAGACGTGTTTTTAGGGCTAACCACGTTGGACCGAGCCCTTCTTTTGAAAATGAATAGTTTGTGTTTTAAACGGCTCTGTTTTATCGTAAATTGTTTGTTCTGGTTTGTTACATCGTAATCTAGTTCTATAAAATATGTTCTCGTATCGCACTAAATTGACAAACAACATTATGACTGTCCAATTTGCAATTCTGTGGGCTTATTGTACAATCAGGCGACATTGTTTTTCTTTGGTCATTCTTTGTCCATTATTCATGTTTTTATTTTCTTTTATGTTTGTGCCGAGGACGTTTGCACCCCATTTTATAGAATTTTATGTATCATTTTTTTCCCCCAAAACTTTTATGACAATAATAATATTGAATGCATAATAGTAGAGTGTACACTATTGTAACTCTAACCCCTTTATTCCCAAAATGAAGCACTACCTCCTAAAGTCCCTAGCATTGACCCCTTAAATTGTAACATAGATCTAATTAAAATGTATTTTAATGTTTATTCTGCACTTTAGATTACAATTGAGTTATCAACTAATTCTACACTACAGAAATGTTGGCAAGTACTAAAAAAGGTCAAGAGTCGAGATGAATGTATAATATAAACTAGATCGAGATCTAAATCTAAATATCTAGAGTAGATCTCGATCTTGTCTAGATGTAGAGTGTAGATTAGATTTAATCATTTCACTAATGACTTTAGTTTATAGAGTCTAGTATCATAGATAGGTCTTGGTCAGATCTACCACAAGCATGGAATACAACAATGTAGATCTAGAATCAGTGGCGTAGCAAGGTATCCTGGGCCAGTGTTCAAGAATATCTTGGTGGCCCCCCCTCCCTCAAATAAGACTAATGTATAGTGTGACAGAACTATTGAGTCATCGGAATGTATGGGTATATTATCCTAAAGACATTCCATTACTATCTGCTTTATGTAGATCTTGCTCCTCATTGTTCAACATTTCAAACACAACGCTGACTGCGCTTAATAATACTCGACAATAACCAATTCTTATTTTCCTCTAAGTGATGCAGCTTCCAGGCGTTCTTTTTCCTTTGAGAAACACAAAATAGTTTGTATTAACAGCTTTAATACATCAAAATATCCGAATCACTCCATGATGATTATCTTGTGGGCAAAAGTATCTGAGTGTACCATAAGCCATGCTCTTTCTATTGGATTCAAGACGCGCCCATCTTGACATGATGTGAACAAAAAAAAAAACAAAAACCAAGTCCTAGCAATCTGCCACGTCTTTAACTCAGCTGACGGAATCATTTAAGACCAAGTTTAAGTCTTGGTTAGCACAGTGAACATAATGCGCAAGCGGCTTCTTTTGATGAAGCAATACTGGAAGACCATTGTGGCCCTACTATCCACTTTTATTGGAGGTACCATCATAGCCTTAGCCTCGCAGTTTATTTAAGAATAAATAAGGATTATTCATTACTAGGAGCATTTGTTCCCGCCAATTCTGCAGACTTCTGGCTCTCACAAAAACGAAAACCTAGACATGACTCTCTAATTGCTTTTTTTAAATAGGTATTTCATCCTCGGAAATCGCAAAACGTTTGTTTTTTTTTTAAATACATGTGCGGATTGGACCTTGGTATGTTTACCAAAACTGCATTGCCAAACAGGTCTATATCACGTTTTGAATCTTTGGAGTTTTGTTTTCATGTCTGATTTTAATATTCATAACAATTTTAAATAAAGCCTGGCTAGATATTTTTGTATAAATATAATGGTGATAACTTTAAGAACTATGAACCAAATACTAAGCATTGGTCAGAGTTCCATTTACGTATATGTAAATATGTTTATATCTTCGGATAGATCAGCTGTGTGGGGAGGGGGGAACTGCTGTGTGGGCGACATCGTCCAGATCGCATTGGCATTCATCTCCGAAAGACACTACTCCATGATCATGTTTTTGTAAAAATATAATGGTGTTAACTTTCTTTACGAACTATGACCCAAATACTAAGCATTAATAACAGAATGATACTATTCCATGATTAATTTTGACATCCTTCTATCTTCTACATCTTTGATATAAACCTGCTCCCCAATTCAATTCTACTATACATTGTAACAGAACGAACATTTCAACTTTAACGATATATTATGTAACTTACTCTGGTGTTTAGTCTCCTAAATATTTAATGTTATTTTTAAAATTATTTTTTTTAATTTTATCTTCTCTCGATTTGAAATAGAAACTTTAGACCTCACATTTTAAATACAGAAAAAAAAAGAAACAAATTAAGCTTGGAGAAAATTGAATAATTAGCAGCTGTGTCGAAATTTTAATTCGTGAACATCAGGACTTTAGTGTCGTCCGTAAGTTCTCACGTGGGCGGCGGGCCCCAAACTAGTCAAGAGTCATGGGCCCAAGTGCATTGTTGCTACTCCACAGGCCGTGGGCCCCTAATGGTCGTGGGCCCGGGTTCATTGAACCCCTTCGCGCCATGGATGCTACGCCACTGTCTAGAATTAAATCTACCGGTAGGTCTAGAGATCTAGAGTCTATATATAAGTAATGTTATAATTTGTCTGCGAGAAAAACAATTTAAATATTAGTAGTAATATTGATCTAGATCTAGACACAATCGCATAGATCTAGTCATAGACTCATAGTGATGATAGCCATAGAGTATGATAGTGATAGATATATTCAACGTTGGTAGAATCTATCTAGTCATAATTATACTAGATCTAGATCTAGATTCAAAATTTAATTTTATCCTTTATTTACGTGGAGTAAGCCAGAGTCAACAAGCGGTGTCTGGGTTATGTTAAAGCCTTAGCGCGTTTGCCCGGGCCCCTGACATTCAACAGGCACCCTCGTGCTTACAATAAATAAGTGACTCACTGTTAACAATGTAATTGTTTAATGACATGAATATAAGTAATAATGACAACTGATGGAGTAATGACATTGAGTCTAAAATATTATAATATTGTGGTTATAGTAATTAAACAATAATTCTGCACCTTGCTATCACACAACGCCACACAATAGTACGTTCAACACTGGCCCATTGCCGATAATAAACTCCAATGTAATCTTGATAATCCCATAACTAACTCCCTGTAGAGACATAAGAAAAGACAAATTGAAAGTTCTAGTCCCAAAACGCTAAGGCAGCGAAACAACTGCGAAATGCAGTGATGCCTTAAATACTTACCCTAAACAGGGGAACACAGAAGAATCTCAAAGATACGTTACACCAGCATAATAACAAAACCACTCCATAAGCTTAAAAGCAGGGCAACAAAGAAAGTGCGTTCAAAAATTGTGCACTTAATACACATTGGTGCTAGAATATCATAACCTACGCACCGACAAGCGGTAAATCTAGTTTTCAGTCATTAAAAAAAATATTAAAGAGCTACACTACAATGTATGCCATGACTTTCAAGACCTTAAATTTTAAATCTAAATATTCTGATTTTTTAAAAGACAAATATTGTCTTAAAACTTTTCTTTTTGTGTGTGTTTGCAGCAGTGTAGAACACTGACATTCTAAGCACTGATGTTTCTGCTTGTCAGTACATCTTGAAGCTGTATGTTTAACTCTCTTCCTCCACATTAAAATTTTCAGAGTCCTCTGTGTTGAAAAGGAACCGGCTAGGCTTGTTTTATTTTTCTCGAGTCATGTGGCCATGACCACATACGTGTACTTTTCAAATACCTCGGAGCTAATGTCTCAGATGAGGAAACAAAACCCGAACTACTGGCCCTGAATAGCACAGTCCACAGCAGCCCTTTCAAAACTTAAAAGAAGACAAAGGCTTAGCCCTCGGCACCACAATCAGACTGATGCGCTCCCTGGTCATGGCCACATTTCTATATGCTTGTGAGTCTTGGACGCTGACTGCAGAGCTAGAGAGGAGGATCCTAGCAATGGAATTGAGATGCTACAGAAGGATCCTAGGCATTATATTCAAAGACTGCATCACAAACCAAGAGATTAGAGATAGGGTTACTGCAGCGATCGGACCCCATGATGACCTGCTAACTACTGTGAAAAAATGCAAGCTTAAAATCTATGGCCATATTACAAGATCTTCGAAGCTCGCAAAGACCTTCCTTCAGGGAACAGTACCAGGCAGACAGAGAAAGCGATGGGAGGACAACATAAAAGAATGGACGGACCTGCCATTGAAAGAGGTTCTAAACAGGGCAAAGGACAGAGAGGAATGGAAAAAGACGGTCGAAAAGTCTTGCTTGGTGCCCCAACGGTTCAACAGACTAAGGGATATGTAAAGGTACAAAAAACTATTCAGAATTTTAATTCTAGGCATTATCAATAAACGTATGAATCAAATATCTATTATTGTTACTAGATTAACATTTGAAACCTACATCAACAAACACAAGTGAAGATAGCTTTACTACCATTACTGAAGAAAGTTATAAGGATTCTTTAATAAAGGTAAAATTTTTAATACAAAATGTTACCTGTTTACTGAACATATTGATCTATCAGTACAAAAGACAAATATGGTATTGCAGAAAAGGAACAATCTAGTCCCTGCTACTATATGAGATGTTCAATCTATGAAAGCTTCTACAATTTCTCTTCTATCTTTAATCTACAGTTTCAATTTTTAATGTAATGCAATTTTTTTCCCGTTCACAGTTGGTCATCGAAGGTGCAGCTTATGATTTTTAAATAAGATGGTGCGCAAAAATGTTCAGGAACGTCTGCTTATTTATTGAACTCTTCAGGAATACTCCGGTAAGCATATTCAAAATACATAGAAACATTTGAGTAGAGTGTAGGAATACTTGGGTAAGCATATTCAAAATACAAACAACTTTTGAGTCGAGTGCGGGAATATCCACTGAAAGTGTGTTCAAATTAATATAACTTGATTTTAAGATGATTATAATTTGAAAAATTACAGTTTCATTGTTGTTGTTTTTTTTAGGAAAACTGTTGGAGCTGTTTTCAAAATCGATTTCCAGGTTTCACCCAGTGTCCTGAACCCATTCAAATTTTAAAAGCTAATCAAAGGAATTGTAAAAACAAAATAGTTTGAACGATTTCAAAACCAACTGATTAAAATAATAAAGTCAGGTAAATATTATTCAAGAAAGAGTTCTACCTAATATTTTTGAAATGTCATACAATTTTAACCTCTAGAATAAGTAGTCTAGATAGGTTTAATTGAAAAATTGATATGTTGTAAATTTGATCATTTTATAGGTATAGAGGACAGAAAAGATAGTAATTGACGCATAAAGTTTACCTGTTTCATACCATGGGCACAAACACCTACAAAACAGAATAATATAATCTACATACCAGTAGAGTATTATAAAAGGGCTAAGGATGTAGAAAGTTGGCAGGCTATCATTTTACAAGAGAGAAATGGAGATAGACGGTGAATGGATCTTGTGTGGTGCCCCAAATGGTTCAACAGACTAAGGTATAGGTGAAGGTGAATTTAGGAGAGAAAGAAAAGTAGAGGACTCACTCTTTCAATTATGGTACTTTGAATAGCTCAAGTAAAAATATAATACATATTTCTCATTTCATATGTCCAAGCATGGAACATGCTAAACTTCACTTTGGCGAATACAGTTGCGACCTAATGTTAATGGTATAAGAGTTGATGATTTTGTGTCCTCACTCTCCATGTAAACTATTTGACTAAAAATGTCATTTAAAGATAATTGTTTTTGGAAATCTTGATTTAAAGCTTCAGATTTAACTCCATAAATATAGAGTTCATCCCTAAATGTGACTGCTCCATGAAGTGGCCAGTCACAACTCCAAAGTTTGGCCAAATATTTAAATTCCACATTTTCAGAATTTGACTCAACCATCCAGAGATTCCCATTGGTTTGTAAGAGATAAGTTGAAAGTTTATGTTTAAAACTAATCATACCTGTAGCAGGGCCATCTAAAACATCAAGACTTATCCACGTGTTTTGCAAGGTATTAAAACAATCAACAGCAGTTTTTTCCCCTTCGCTTTCCAAGATATAAAATGCAAAAATTAAATACTTGTAATTTGTCACATGAGTTATTGGCACTGTATCAGGTAAATCAGCCTTTTGAAAAGATATTCCTGTAGTTAAGTCCACTTGCCAGACTTCTTGACTTGGAGGTGAAAGAATATACAAGAAAGCATCAGCCACTACAACAGAATGTTCTGGTGGGAAAGTGAATTTAATATTGACTTCTATCCAATTACCATTAATAAGTTTTAAAATATGTTTTTTGGCTGAGTTTGATCTTAAGATTGGTGTAGCAGAAATCGATTCACCTAGAGCGTATAGAGTTTTATCAAAAGCAGCAAATGTGACTCTCGATTCACAAAACAAATCAGGAAGTCGAAGCCATTGCTTTGATGAAAATGAAAACGCTTTTATTTTTAATTCATTTTCTTGGTATTTGCTTATAGCTACAGCAGTGTTATTATAGCAGCCATCTTTTCTAAAAATAGCGCCAGGTGGCCACGCCCCATTGCGTTTGCTAACTTGAAACTGGTAAAATATAGCCTCAATTATTAAGTCTGTGGCTTCTTTATTTTCTCTAACTAGTGGACAATGAATCAACCATTCCAAATATGATGGGCTTAATAAACAAGTTCTTATGTTTGACAACAGAGTAAAAAAATGTTGTTTTCTATTATCATCCAATGCATTGTTTGTCACATCTTTATTTGGCTGTTGAATGCCTGGTGTTTCAAAACTGTTTGAGCCCGTCCTGATTCTCTTCTGACCTGACTCCTTGTTCAAAAGGTTATCAGAATCTTCAGACATTTCAACTTGCACATGAGGTTTAAATTCAACCCACTTAAAAAGGGCAATTACTACTAAATCTTCTGAAATTATTTCAAGATCTCGACTTTTTATCAGTTTCATAACATCCGAAATTTGCATCTCAAAAAAAAAGTCAGTTTGGAAAAAAGAGTCTGCGTTTTTGAGAATAAAGGACCAAATAACTTCTGTTACTTCTTTGGAGTCAAAAAGTTTGGCTAGCTTATAATATTCAATGTAATTGTTCAATGACAATGATGTTTTAGCAAACTCTTCACACTCTGTAATTAGAAAAGGTATTTGTAATTGGTGTGCAGCTCTCCAAATATCAATGACATTGTCATTGGTCAAAACACCATGACCAGTGTACAGAGTCTCCAGGATCAACTCAAAAGTTTCACTTGAGATGTCTTCACCAGTCACACACTTTGATTCCGTTTCTTTCATGCCGGATCTAAAAAGTCCTCTAAAAAAACCCAGAACAAACAGCTAGAAGAAACCCATGACACTCAAACTTTGTTGTTCCAACGATTACAGCAAAATCTTTCAACTCTTTACATTTCCAGAAGTCGCTTAAACATTTGACTATGCCACCGGCCACTTCTTGCTTGATCTCCATGTCTTTATAACTGAGAAAAAAAATACATTTAATTTTAATTATTTTTTTTTTATTTCTTGAACAAGGGAAAGACATTGTACTTGACTGAATTGGTTGTATAAGCTGAAATAATCTCATGTAAAGGTTTGCCAGTTTAAAGTTAATCTTCTATTTTCATACGCACCGCACTAGCAGAGTGGTTAGTGGTTAAGGAGACTTAAGCCATTAGTTCAAATTCAGGTCATTTCCCCACCCCCATTTTTTTAGAAATGCTTCTAAAAAGTGATTATAGTAATTCACCAAGGAATATTCACCAAGATATGTTCACCAAAGTATATTCACCAAGGTATATTCACCAAGGTATGTTCACTAAAGTATATTCACAAAGGTATATTCACCAATGTATGTTCACCAAGGTATATTCACCAAGGTATATTCACCAAGGTATAATCGCCAAGGTATATTCACCAAAGTATATTCACCAAGGTATATTCACCAAGGTATAATCGCCAAGGTATGTTCACCAAAGTATATTCACCAAGGTATGTTCACCAAAGTATATTCACCAAGGTATAATCGTCAAGGTATGTTCACCAAAGTATATTCACCAAGGTATATTCACCAAGGTATGTTCACCAACGTATATTCACCAAGGTATGTTCACCAACGTATATTCACCAAGGTATATTCACCAAGGTATATTCACCAAGGTATAATCGCCAAGGTATGTTCACCAAAGTATATTCACCAAGGTATATTCACCAAGGTATATTCACCAAAGTATATTCATCAAGGTATATTCACCAAGGCATGTTAACCAACGTATATTCACCAAGGTATATTCATCAAGGTATGTTCACCAAGGTATATTCACCAAGGTATATTCACCAAGGTATATTCACCAAGGTATATTCACCAAGGTATGTTCACCAAAGTATATTCACCAAGGTAAATTCACCAAGGTATATTCACCAAGGTATAATCGTCAAGGTATGTTCACCAAAGTATATTCGCCAAGGTATGTTCACCAAAGTATATTCACCAAAGTATATTCACCAAAGTATATTCACCAAAGTATATTTACCAAGGTATGTTCAACAAGGTATGTTCACCAAGGTATGTTCACCAAAGTATATTCACCAAGGTATGTTCACCAAAGTATATTCACCAACGTATGTTCACCAAAGTATATTCACCAAGGTATATTCACCAAGGTATGTTCACCAAAATATATTCACCAAAGTATATTCACCAAGGTATGTTCACCAAAGTATATTCACCAAGGTATGTTCACCAAGGTATGTTCACCAAGGTATGTTCATCAAAGTATATTCACCAACGTATGTTCACCAAAGTATATTCACCAAGGTATATTCACCAAGGTATGTTCACCAAAATATATTCACCAAAGTATATTCACCAAGGTATGTTCACCAAAGTATATTCAACAAGGTATCCTTTTCTTTCTCCTTTCCCTATTTTCCCAACTGGTCCATATAAGTGATAGGATCATAGCGTATTAAGAAAGTTACAAGCATGAAATGCTTGACTAAAACTAATCGCATAGATTTTTATTGTAAGTCCAGATTTATTAAAATTTAATTACACGAATGATCCAAACTGATTGATATGATTACACTTAATATGCGCTTTAAAAAAAAGTATTTTGTATGTTTCTCTTGTTTTAAATGTGTGATAAACATTTAGTTAAGTAAGTAACTCTGTAAAAGTTAAATTAATAAAATAGTTTAGTTCCTATCTCTAATGGTGAGGCGATTCGGTCGGTGAAGTAATGCACACCAGAGTTATGCCAAGTGCGTACTGCCCTGTACTGATCACCACATTGTTCAGTCTTCAGATCAAGGCAGCTAAATGTTAAAAAGTTGATGAATGTGCAGGACCAACGTAGTGCCATGCTTGAGGTTGAGATCAGAAAGATCCTGGAAATTGACCCCGACGCATAATTGAAGTGAATTTGTTGATGCTGCTGCATCGTTTGGTGTACCAACCTCAAAATGGAGTTTAAACTACAGAAGTCCCCATTAGAAGCCATATTTATTAAAAAAGTAATGACATTACTTTTATATGGTAATTAATAATATACAAATATAGGTATAGATGGATGGATGGATGTGTGTGTGTACATAACTAATCTCTATTACATTCTGACCCTTCATTCTTTCGGAAGACGTTTACTGTGCCCTAGAATAGGTTCTTCCTAAAGTTAGTGGAAAAAAGGGGTCTGGGGGAGCATTGAGAGCAATATTTCTGGTATTGAAAGCCAACAAAATGCATATTCTGAGGTATCTACAGTGCATTATCTTTCTATCTAAAAGGTTTATTTCAAAATAATGATACACCTTTGTATCATATAGACACAGACAGACCTATGGTCTATGTGACCTATCAAAAAATTGGGATTTATTAAATTGTTACAAGAAGTATCTTATAATCTATAATTAAAACTCAATAAACCTTACCTTGTAACAGACCTTTTAAACTTAGACTGACTATGACAAATTTATACACATGAATTGTCTTACGTACAAAGTTCAGTATTCAGTCAAGCTTAGCTTTGCCACCCATTTTACGCATGGTTACATTTAAATACAATAGTTACCCGTCTCATTATATTGTCTTATTTCTTCTTAGGACCACTTCAAGCACTAAAGAATAGATTCCAATAAAACAAGGTTTAAAAAAAAAGCCATAATTTGACAATTAATCTATATGTGTAAAAGCAGGCATAGCGCCATTAAAAGGAGAAGACAACTGAACACATAATGATAATGAAACTAAAGCTAACGTCATAAACAAATACTTTGCATCAGCATACTCAGCCCCAGGAGACAAAGAGATATTACTGAATTTCAACCAAGTAGACAACATAGGGGATATAGAATTACAAGAATCTCTTAACCAGGGCAGAGTACCAAGGGACTGGAAAGAAGCTAATGTCAACCCTCTATTTAAAAAAAGGAGAAAAATCAGACACAGAAAACTACAGACCAGTATCACTTATCAGCATCACATGTAAAATCCTAGAACACATAATATGTAGAAACATCATATACCACTTAGACAAACATAATGTCCTCACACCATACCAACATGGCTTTAGGAAATATAGATCATGTGAAACACAACTAATAGGACTAATTGATGATTTTTCAAAAGGTTTAGATAACAGTGAGCAAATAGATGCTATTTTACTAGATTTTTCCAAAGCTTTTTACAAAGTTCAACACAATAGTTTGCTTAAAAAATTAAAATATTTTGGCATTGATGGTCCATTACATCAGTGGATTAAAGATTTTCTGCTAGGGAGAGAACAAACTGTAATAATAAATGGCTCTAAATCAACACCGATAACAGTAAACTCAGGCGTACCACAAGGAACAGTCTTAGGCCCACTACTATTTTTAATTTACATTAACGATTTACCAAATTGCATTAGTTCAGGAACAAAAGTCAGATTATTTGCAGACGATTGCATAATATATAGAACAATAAAAACAACACAAGATGCAGAAATTTTACAAAGAGAATTAGATGAATTACACAATTGGGAATCAAATTGGAGCATGTCTTTCCACCTAGAAAAATGTCAGTTATTAAGAGTATCAAAAAACTAAAACAAATTAATTCCACTTATCTTAAACCAGTAACACAGATTAAAAACGCAAAATACCTAGGTGTTAAACACAAAATACCTAGGTGTTATATCAAATGTAAAACTGTCATGGAGTCTCCATATTGATGAAACTATCAAAAATCAAATAAAGCATTAGGGTTTATTAAAAGCAATTTCTATAAATCAAATAAGGACATAAAACTAAAATGTTATTTAACCTTGGTTAGGCCAATAATAGAATATGCATCCTCTGTTTGGGACCCCTCAACTCAAGAAAACATTAAGAAACTGGAACAGACACAAAATAGAGCAGTGAGATTCATAACAAACGAATATTCACATTTGACTAGAGTAACACCTTTAGTAAAATCACTAAATTTAGAAAGCCTTCAGGACAGAAGACTCAAAATTAAAGTATCAATTATACATAAAGCACTGAACTATAATCTTCGAATACAAAAACAAAATTTAATAAAATACTCTGAAAGAAACAAAGATAAAGGCACATTCCTCGTCCCATATGCTAGGACAAATTTGTACAAATACTCCTTCTTCCCTAGTGCTATTAGAGCATGGAATGGGTTGCCTGAGCTAGCCAGGAAAACCAGTGACTTGGTAGAGTTTAAGTCATTGGTTAATATACATGACTAAATGCATGACGTGTAGTACGTAATCATCTTTTTTTTTGAAGTAACGTCTGTATTATATAAGATAAGAAGATCGGCACAATTTAAGCAGAATCAAATTCTCAGCTCTTTGTCTTGTGATTCATTTTGTACACCAATGATTCTCAATCAGATAGTGTCAGGTATTTGTTGAATGAAATTACTAAAGTATTATTAAATATTAATGTGTTTATGTATTACAGTAATTTTGAATTACAAATGTGTGTTTTATATTAAAAGATGTAATATTTTAGGCCCAAGTTCAGCCCGACAGTCACACCATACACGCTCTGTTATACATAAATTAATAAACGAGGTGTATGATGATTTAAATAAAATTATGAATTTAATCTAATGATATATTTACAAATGATAATGTCATCTGATCTATGAAATGATAAGCAAATATAAGTGCATATAATATGATATGAAAAATCACCATAATTTTAGGGTTCAGTACAATTGTCCACATAAACTTTCAAGACAACAGCTGGTAATCCCCGTAGATCTAGCTTCTGGCTCAGATACTGTTCACCGACGCCGACGATTATTAGTCAAAAGGTCATAGTTCACACTGTATCACCAGGTCTGGACACAGCAACCCGCAGCCTGGAATCTGGAACCTCAGACTCGTGAAAACAAACTTGAAACGTCAGACAGACTGGATGAAGACCTCAGTCCTGTAGACTAAAGCTGAAATCTTAATATTGAAAACTGAGACTTGACACTGAGTCTAACACTAAAACTTGACACTGAGTCTAACACAGAGACTTGACACTGAGACTTGACACTGAGTCTAACACTGAGACTTGACACTGAGTCTAACACTGAGACTTGACACTGATTCTAACACTGAGACTTGACACTGAGTCTAACACTCAGACTTGACACTGAGTCTAACACTGAGTCTAACACTGAGACTTGACACTGAGTCTAACACTGAGACTTGACATTGAGTCTAACACTGAGACTTGACACTGAGTCTAACACTGAGACTTGACACTGAGTCTAACACTGAGACTTGACACTGAGTCTAACAGTGAGACTTGACACTGAGTCTAACAATGAGACTTGACACTGAGTCTAACACTGAGACTTGACACTGAGTCTAACACTGAGACTTGACACTGAGACTTGACACTGAGTCTAACACTGAGACTTGACACTGAGACTTGACACTGAGTCTAACACTGAGACTTGACACTGAGACTTGACACTGAGTCTAACACTGAGACTTGACACTGAGTCTAACACTGAGACTGACACTGAGTCTAACACTGAGACTTGACACAACTTGTCTCTACAGTACAAGATGGAGAGAAGGGAACAGACGATTTATGACGAAAGTCATAACGCGCTATCACTCTACGTCACAAGAAATAATGACTAAGCAACAAGGGGAGATCATTCCCCTAGCCTACACAATAAAATAAAAAGTCACTCAGAGGACGTCATCAACTAGTGATAAACGCGGCGCTATTAATTAGATAGAGAAATAATTCCACTATACAACAAATAGATAATATGCATGACCAAATGCATGACGCGTAGTACGTAATCATCTTCTTTTTTGAAGTTACGTCTGTATTATATAAGATAAGAAGATCGGCACAATTTAAGCAGAATCAAATTCTCAGCTCTTTGTCTTGTGATTCATTTTGTACACCAATGATTCTCAATCAGATAGTTCTTTCTGCTCCATCATAAAAAAACGCTGATGTTGCAGGGAGCAAAGATTACTATTACTTACAAAAATGTTCTTATTTAATGCTAGCGAAAAGACTTTGGCTATGTTTTATCACACTCACATCTGCAATATTTTACGTTTCAATATCACTGCCTGGTACGGCAATCTGAGCATTAAAAAAAAGTAAATTTCACAGATTCTAAATGCTGCTGGTAAGGTCATTGGCAAAAAATAAACCCCATTTGGGCAGCAATTTGAGGCAAACGTTTATAAAGAAGCTAAAAAGATTCTTGAAATTAAAAAAAAATCGCCCTTTGGGTTAAGATTTTGTTATTTTATTATTACAAACAAGACACCGATAGGAAACACAAACAGTCACAAAAACTCTTTTGTCCGCCTGGCAATTATATCATTAAATAAAATTAAACTATCCGATATGAACTTTTCGCATGTAAATTTGGAGTGATTCTGGTGTGAATGTATATTTTGGTTTTCTATAGTTATAATGTTTTGTTTGATGTAATGCACAATTTGTAAGACAAATTTCCTAATGGATAATAATAATATATTATGTTAGAAACGAACGAGTTTTAATTCTCTGGCACTGCCAGGATCAAGTTTCGTTAAAGAGAAACAAAATTTATTGTAGTCTTTTAACAGTTTCCACTGAGGAATTTTCTGGTGATGTGCCAGGTCTGCAGCAGTACCGCCTTCTGACAGGCAACGAGAATCTTTCTAGGAATGTTAAGTGCCTTGAAGGTAGCTGTGAGGTCAGTTGTTATTATCCCCTCGGTTGATATAACAATGGGGAATATTGTTATTTTGGGTAACTTCCATAAATGCTTAATCTCGAAGCCTAGATTCCCATATTTTCTTTTTTTTTCCCGTTTTTCTTAAAGACAGTAGTACGGGGATGTCAATAAAGCCAAATGTTAGTGTATTAATTTTGCAAGTTGGTTATGACAATCTAGGTAGGCAGATTCTGATACGGCTGAACATCCAGCCATTATGGGTTCTATTGACTCAATTGACTCATCCACATTTTCGGCATTTGACTACAATATTGAGTTTCAGGATATGCTTCTCGTATATTTTTTGTCCTAATTACTCTGTCCTGTATTGCTGTAAAAGCCTTCAGTTTCAGGGTAGAGATGACCTGCTTTGAGCCATGTTAAGAAAGCAGCCTTGTCAATGTTTACCCGTCTAATAAAGCCGGTAATTTTCAGTGGAGTGTTTTTTCCCATTGACGAATTGGAGCGGGAGTTTGAGTTTGTAAAAGCTATAAGAATATTCTTAAAAAGCTCACTCTCTGGATTTGCTGAATAATTTTCCGATCCACATAAACAATGTTTTGTTGGTCAGAAACCACCGGCAGATCATTCTACGAATCGATTACACTTTCTTTGTGTGATCTTTTAAATGATGCATTATGAAGCCATATAAATGTAATAATAATAATAATAATAATCTTTATTATCCGTAAGGAAATTTGTCTTACAATTTGTGCATTACACCAAACAAAAAAACATTATAAGAAACCAAAGTGTACATTCACACCAGACTCACTCATAATTGACATGTGACAAAGTTTATACCAGATTGTTCTTAATTAATGATTTGATTGCCAGGGGAACAAAAGAGTGTTTGTGTCTGTTTGTCTTTGCTATCGGTGTCTTGTATCTCTTTTGTGATGGTAAAATCACAAAATCCTGACAGAAAGGTTGATTCTTTATTTCGAGGATCTTGTTAGCTTTTTTATAGATGTTTGTCTCAAACAACTGCCCAAATGGGGTTTGTTTTTTGCCAATGATTTTGCCAGCAGCATTTAGGATTCTATTAAGTTTATTTTTAATGCTCAGATTGCCATACCAGGCAATGATATTGAAACTTAAAATATTGCAGATGTGAGCGTGATAAAACATAGCCAAGGCCTTTTCGCTAACATTAAACGAGGACAGTTTTCTTAGTAGTCGTAATCTTTGCTGCCCTTTTTTGCTGATATAATCAGTATTTGCAGTAAAATTTAGTTTATTGTCTAGGATAGTACCAAGGTATTTAAAGGTTTGAACAATTTCAATAGTCTCTCCAGCTACAGAAACAATATCATTTTCCTTCTTGTCCCTACGAAAGTCGATTATCATTTCTTTGTTTTTTTTACATTTAATAATAAAAAATTATCTTTACAGTATTCTTCAATGTGTTCTAATTCTCTGAAATACTCATTTACGTCTGATCTCTCTGAGAGCAACAACACTTTTTAGTGACGAATGTATCTACACTATGCATTGTCGATTTAATGTCAATGGTATAAATGTTGATAGCACTGTGTCCTCACTCTCCATGTAAACTATTCTGTTGAAATTGAAATTTAAAGATGTTTGTTTTTGGGAATCTTGTTTTAAGGCGTCAGACTTGACTCCATAAATGTAGAGCTCATCTCTAAAAATGACTGCTCCGTGAAGTGGCCAGTCAAAGTTCCAAAGTTTGGCCAAATATTTGAATTCTACATCGTTAGACAGTATCTCAATTAAAAATAGATTCCCATTGGCCAGTAGGAGATAAGTTGATTCGGATTCCTTAAAACTAATCATACCTATAGCAGGGCCATTTAAATCATCGAGTCTTTCCCACGTGTTTTGTGACGTGTCAAAACAACTAACAGCTGCTTTGTCCATTTCACCTGCCATGATAAAAAATACAAGGATAAATTGATCACAGTTTGTCACGTGAGATATTGACGCTGTGTAAGGTAAATTAGTCTTTCGAATAGACGTTTTGGCTGTTGGGTCCAGCTGCCAGACCTGACAGCTTGTGGATGAAAGTATATAAATGAAAGCGTCAGCCACCACAACAGATGATTCGGGTGGTACTTTAAATGAGACATTAACGTCTGACCAAGCGCCATTTGTAAGTTCGAAAATCTGTTTGGTGCTGTGAGAGGTTGATTCCGAGAAATCAGTTATGATTTGAACAGTTGCAATTGTTTCACCAAGAGCATATAGAGATTTATCAATAGCAACAAAATTAACTCTCGACTTGCTAAACAAATCCGGAAGTGGAAGCCATTGCTGTGTTGAAAACGAAAATGCTTTTATTTGTATAGTCTCTTCAGTCTGGCGTATAGCTACAGCAGAGTTAACATAGTTGCTATTACTTCTGTAGATAGCCCCACGTGGCCAATAGCCATGGTGCTTTCGTACTTGCAACTGGTAAAATAAAGCATCTATTATAATGTCTGTGGCTAGTTTGGTTTTATTTACCAGTGGGTGACTGATCAGCATTTTCAAACACTTTGGACTCAGTAAACAAGTTCTTGTATTAGACAACAGATCAGGAAGCTGTTCTACTCTCTCGTCATCATATAAATCCTTAGTTTTATTCTTGTTTGGATTTTCAGCTTCTAATGCTTCGAAACTAGTATAGTCCGTTTTGATTCTTTTCTCACCAGAACTCTGGCACATACATTCCTTGTCTGAATCTTCAGAAGTTTCATCTTGCTGGCGAGGTCTAAATTCCACCCACCTCAACAAGGCGTGCACTACATCATCTTCTGAAGTTGTTTCAAGATCTTGACTTTGAATCAATCTCAAAACGTCCGGAACTTGCATCTCCAAAAATTTGGTCGTTTGGAAGAAAGCGTTTGCGTTTTTCAGAATAAAGGGCCAAATAATGTCTATGCCTTTGTGAGAATCAAAAAACCTGCGAACAATGTAATTGTCCAGAGACAATGTTGCTAGAGCGAATTCCTCACATTCTTTAATTAGAAATGGTATCTGTAACTGATGAGCAGCTTTCCAGATGTCAATGACATTGTCATTTGTCAAAACATCATGACCAGTGTACATAGTCTCCATGATCAACTCAAAAGTTTCACTTGAGATGTCTTGTAGAGTCACACACTTTAATTCTGTTTCCTTCATCCCGGATCTAAAAATTCCTCTAAAAAACCCAGAACAAGCTGCCAAAAGAAACCTATGACACCCAAACTTTGTTGTACCGAGCGTGACAGTAAAATCTTGCAGTTCTTCACATTTCCAGAAGTCACTCAAGCCTTGGAAATACCGTAGGCTACTTCTCGTTTGATCACCATGGCTTTACAACCTGGAAAATATTATTAATGATTTAATTAATGTAACAAAAAGTTAAACCGTGAAAAAAAAATAACAAGAGGGTACCTGACTTTAGTTGGGGAAAGTAAAGTCGTTGGTCGTTGTGCTGGCAATAGAAACAGATGGCCTTAACATCAGCTGCCTTATAGATCGCAAGGTTTGAAAAGGGTACTTAACTAGTGGAAAGTGGGTTTAGTGATTAAAATGAAAGCCTCGGGGTGGGGGGAGGGAGAGCTACTGTATGTTGAAAAATAGGGAAATGTGGAAATATTAAAATATTATTTTTCGGTATATTTAAACTTATGAAAATATGATTACAAAGTAAATTTTTTTTTACTTGATTTTTCTGCATCAAACAAAGATGCATATGTGCTTACGCCAGGGTTGGTTATAAACTGTACTCAACTCAAGTATTTAGTTTAAGTTCAAGCAATGCTTTAAAAAAAAACGAACAATCTAAAAATGAACAGGCTAAAACCTTAGATCAGGGGTTCTCAACCTGTGGGTCGCGACCCCCTTGGGGGTCGATTGACCAATTGCCAGGGGTCGCATAAGACCATCGAAAATATGGATTATTGTCTATTGCCTTAGATTGAAGTTACAAATGTGTACATTGCACTTGTGATTTATTCTAAAATGGATTAGTTTGCTGGAATAAATTCAGACAAACGCTATTCATAACGGTAAACGCCCATGGTAAGTTCCCCTCTCATACCATGTGGTCTATAGGGCAAATGATATAAAGGTCATCTTTTTCTATGGTCCACGGTTAATGAGGGTGTCATGTGGCCAACACAACGACCAACCGCCTTTACTTTTCCCCAACTAATATCAGGTACCCATTACTGCTTGGTGGACTCAGAGGTGCCCTAAAGATCCCGAAATTAAAAATCCCAGGATTCGAACACGGGACCCTCCGGTTCGGAAGCCAAGCGTTTTACACTCAACCATAGCGCCTCCTGCTCTTGGTAAGACTCTGTAGAAAATATGGCAAAATAATCACACATCGGCTATTTTTCTTATAAAAATTTAACAGCTTTAAACTTCCAAGAACAGCTTGACTAATGTTTCAGAGTGACAATAATAAATCTGATAAAATATGTCATAACTTGTTGGCAAGGCAACGTGTCAGTCCAACTGTTGCGCCGGTTGGCCATCCACCCATCCAGCCCTGTGGTGGTACAGCCCATGGAGGGCTCTGGCTCTGGCTCTGGCCTGCTTCAACACATTATTATTATTATAGCTTTTATATAGCGCTACTTTCATGCTTATAGCATGCTCAGAGCGCTTTGGTCCAATCTCATTTATGGACCAGTGGGGAGGGGGATATCTAGGAGTTGGTTTTCCGTGCTGCCTTTAGGCGCTCAGTAAACGCAAATCTGCCCGAGTCGGGTGTCGAACCTTCTAGGTAGCCAAGACAAGCTAAGTTCAAGCGCACTTAGCCTCTCGACCACGCTTCCCACATCCCTCCATTCAGATCTCATTGGTCTTTCGTCTCTACGCCCTAACCCCAAGCTGTTGCAGATCTGTCTCCACAGCGTCTTATTAAAAGAGCATCGAAAAGACACTCATAACCCTACCCAATTAAAATGAATTTCTAATTTAAAATGTCTCAGCTAAGTCACTTTTGACTACGCCAGGTCGGTGAGATGTGGGTCACTTCTGTCCCACCAAGGCTGGAATCGAGCGATACAAAATCTAGTCTGTTTCATACTCTGTCAGACTGTATCAGCGCTATTTGTTGACTAAGAAGCATGTATAAGGTCAAGACGTCTGTGTGTAGTGACTCAATGAACTTCTCTTGTGTGTTACGCCGTTCTCTCGTGTGAAGTGTTATTGTTTTGAATTGAAAAAAGAGAATTCTTGTGATCAAGCAATAAGGATCAATAATGCAGTCTTTTTCTACTCTATTTTTATACTCATAAATAAGAATTTTTTACAAAAGAAATAAAGAAAAAGTAACAAAAGTATGCTGTAATATCTATCCAGTAAAATCAATGGTTTTGTCTTCGTGTGGTCAATGTAAGTTCAATAGTTTTGAAATTATACTGAATAGATGACATCCGGTCGTTCAGACTTTAAACAGTTATGCATTTATTTCTCTGTGTGTTCTTAATGAAGTTAATAACTCTTCGCATAACAATCAAGAGAAGAAGACATTGAATATCTATTGTAGACAATGTCTGTATCATAAACTTGGTGTAATATCAATTCTGGTAAAAAAGAAAGCTTTACTAACTAACAAATACATTTCTTATCTTTTCGTTTATCTAGAAGAAAACATGTACACAATGAGTAATAGGGAGTCTTAGTTACCTAGAAATGTATGAATCAAAAGAATAGTTTTACCTGGTATTATAATCTGAACACGTAACAAGAAGTAGAACTCCCCTGTGTACAGATATCAGGCTGCTACTCTGTGCTACCTTAGATATGTGTAGCATGCTCATTCGTAGAAACAAGAGATGGAAGTTTTACTTTCATTTTAAGTCATGTGAAACGTACTGCCTGGTCGATAGGGGAGAAGGGGCATAACTTTGATTCTCCACCCTCCAATATGTTAGCTAGTGTGACATCTAACGCAATATTTGTATAAGGAAATATTATTAGGGAGATTTATGTTGAACTTTTAACATTTGTTCACGAGGGATGAAAGAGTTAATTTCATGAACATTTTATAGTTCCTTTTTTTTTTAAATTTTAAAAATGTTAAAGATTTTATTTGTACAACATGTTTTTAAATTCAATGTCAACATTAGGATTTCAGGCCGTCTTTGGATTTCCCAAGCTCTTAGCATATGAAAACAGCTTCTAGGAGGAAGTAAATGCATAACTGAGTTTTAGTTCTTGGGAATTGACTGTTGTAAAAGTCATAGAAAAACGTAAGCATAAGTGACACAAAGGTGAATCCTTCATGTTTCAATGTTGGGATGACATTTTTTTTTTACAACTCAAATCTCTATATAAACTATAATATAATATATAAATTAAATAAACAGTACATAACAAGACAGGGAAAAGGCCGCTAAGTGTATAGTAAAATGTAGACCATTTATTTGTAATAGGTCCCATACAAGCACAATAGAAAAAAATACTTAGCATAGAAAGGGCTTATCTAAGGGGAAGAACTCCACTTGTACAGCCATATATCTGAGAAATGAGATGCCTGCCTGGGCATTAACTAAGATCGGAACCATTGCACTAAGGGCTGCAAGCTGCCTAAAGGTCGCTGGCTCTATCGCACTAAGAGCTTCAATCTGTCTAAAGGTCGCTGGCTCCTGATTTTTCCTTAGGGTTGACTTCCAATGTTTGGGCTTGGCAGCAAGGCATCACAAGTCCTTTATATTCCCAAGGCTGACAATTGCTAGTATTTATATTCTTGACTACCTGGCAAGGCTTGGCTTACCTCGGTAGAACTTTAGCCTCCCCAAGCTTCTTGTTTTATGATTCTGTGTCAATAGTGTGTATTCCCCTCCCATGTCATTTCTTTTCTTATTTACGAACCAATAACGCAAGCCATTACGGTACATGTAACAGGATTGACAAATCACTAAACGGACATGGGACACTCTGGGCGACAATGGAAAAGTACAAAGTAAATAAAAACATGATGAAAGTTATACAGAATCTCTACAAGGCGGTTACCAGTGCGCTGTACTTCAACAATAACATTGGGGACTGGTTTAAGACCACAGTTGGAGTAAGACAAGGGCTGCCTGCTTTCACCAACACTCTTCAATATCTTCCTTGAAAGAATATTGGAAGATGCTCTCGAGGGCTATGAAGGTACTGTTAGCATTGGAAGCAAAAGAATGTCTAACTTGTGCTTCGCAGATAACATTGATGGCCTAGCAGGGACAGAAGAAGAAGAACTAGCTGAATTGGTGATGCGCATAAACAAGACTTCTGCAGCTTATGGTATGCCGAAAACAGCCACATTATGACCAATAGCCAACGGATCTTTAAGGGGGAGGGCATCAATATTGGAGGGGAAAAGCTGACAAGTGTCTCAGATGAGGGAACAATACCTGAACTTCTGGCCCGAATTGCACAGTCCACAGCAGCCATTTCAAAACTTAATTATATGGAAGGACAAAGAGATAGCCCTCGGCATTTCCTCAAACTCCTGCTATTTATTTCTTATTATTTTTAATTCTTGAATATAACAAAGTAGTCTTTCTATTTTGATTGCAGTCTTTTTTATTTCCTATTATAATCCAGCTAAATTTTACATACGACGGTGTACTAAATGTTTGTGTTTGATTGTCTAGGAGCTCTCTTGATACTCACATTAGTGATTTTTTGGTAAATACCTGCTATACACAAGACTAGCATTACACACCGGCCACGCCCGTTGATTTGATCCAGGCTTTATTTTGTTTACAATGTCCGGGACATCCCCTCCCTTTGTTTTACAAATTCCAATCAAATTGGCCAAATTTTAACTATCAACCTAATATACTTTTTGGTCCGTGAATTAGTGTATCTATTACAGTGAAGCGGCTCGGTCTCTTTCACTTGAACCCCCATTTGTTTTATTTAATCTGTGCATCATGATGTTCTCTGAAATAGTCTTTTGACTTGATTTGGAACGGCCAACTTTTATAGCGCCCCATCCCCAGACACATTCACGCACTCTTGCTTTCGGCCCGTAATTCTAGTATCACTTTTGCTTATCCGCTTTACCACCCACCCCACCCCCAGGAGCCACAGTGTGTACCGCAGGAAGGTTACATCTAGGTACAATATCTAACTTAATGAGTCATTCCACTTAGGACAAGTGTCTCTCGTGAAAATTATTCAACATTTCAATTTTGCTATATATTTTATTATTTAGAGATATCGTTTCAATAGGTGAAGCTTATTAGTTTTCTAATAATAATAATAATAATAATAATAATAATAATAATCAAATGTGTCCCACGACATTTTATTAGAGTTCTTCAACTGTCTCTGTCAGAGGTCATCTGCCAGCTACTTTCCTCTATGCCAATGAGGACGAAATGGCGCCAGAGTTGATTTTGTAGCGCTTACACCGTCTTCCTCTAAGCTCGCCAAAGAAGATCGCCTTTGGCATGCGGTTACCTCAAATGCTGGATAGGTGTCCGACACAGCGCAGCTGCCGAATGGTAATAAGTCCTTCTTTACTGTCCACAACGGCCTCCAGCAGAACATGGTTATTTGTAATGTAGTCTTGCCAGCGTATGCCCATTTTGGAGCGAAGGCACCTTTGATGAAGCCTTAAATATCTTCGATAGAGCAGCCAGGTCTCTTACTTTCCTAAATCATTTCATATTCATATTATTTTCGCTGGCATTAAGTTTAATTCTTTTTGTGTGTGATTTTTAAAACGTCTCAAACTCTTATTGCACAATCAACACATAGGATCATGATGTTAATAATTGGTATAAGTTTTGCCTCGCAAAGGTAGTATCCAAAGTAAAACTTTATTTCTCAACTAAACTTTCTCGGCTTAATGTTGCTGGTTTAAATGTCGATGGCACTGTATCCTTGCTCTCCATGTAAACTATTTGACTAAAAATGCCTTCTAATGAAGTTTGTTTTTGGAAATCTTCTTTTAAAGCTTCAGATTTAACTCCATAGATGTAGATTTCATCTCTTATAGCGACCGCTCCATGAAGAGACCATTCACAACTCCAAAGTTTGGCCAAATATTTCAGTTGGAAGTCTCTAGGCTGTGACTCAAACAAGTAAAGATTCCCATTGTTAAGCAGGAGGTATGTTGAACAGCTATGTTTAAAACTAATCATGCCTGTTGTAGGGTGATTAAAAACAGAAATACTGGTCCAAGTATTTTGTGAGGTATCAAAACAAAGTGCCTTGGTCTTGTCTTCATTAGCTGACAAATAAAACACAATGATAAATTGCTCATAGCTTACCACGTGACGTAGTTTCGGAACAAAAGGTAAATCAGTTTTTTCAATAGATATTTCTGTTGCTGGATCCAGCTGCCATATTTTTTTATTTTCAGGCGAAAGGACATAAATGAAAGCGTCAACCACTACAGCAGATGGTTTGATAAGTACGCCTAAAGAAACATTGACTTTTGACCAATTGTGACTTGAAAGCTTGAATACCTGTTTGTTTCTTGAGGTAAAACCTGAGAACATTTCATCCTCAACAGAAATTGATTGACCAATAGCATAGAGCGACTTTTCATAAGCAATAAATGTCACACTCGATCCGCTAAATAAATCAGGGAGTTTGAACCATTTCTTTGATAGAAACGCAAACGCTTTGATTTGCATTGCTCCAATTGCATTTTCCCAGGTAGTGATGGCAATGTTAACATAGTTTCCGTTGCTTCTATAAATAGCCCCAGACGGCCATTGTTCATTGCGTTGACCAACTTTAACCTGGTACATTATAGACTTGATAATAATGTCTGTGGCTGCTTTTGTTTCTTTAACCAGTGGGTGACCAATCAACATTTCCAAACAAGATGGACTTAATAAACAGGTTCTTGTATTTAACAACAAATCAGGCAGGTGTTGTTTTCTTATACAACCTTCTTTGTTTCTTTTCATATTAAAGATCGACCTCCCAAAATCCATGGTAGAATCTTCAGATTTGGCAGAACCTTCAGATTTGGTAGCATATTCAGATTTGGTAGAATCTTCAGATTTGGTAGCATATTCAGATTTGGAATAAACTTCAGATTTGGTAGCATATTCAGATTTGGTTAAACCTTCAGATTTGGTAGCATATTCAGATTTGGTAGAACCTTCAGATTTGGTAGCATATTCAGATTTGGTAGAACCTTCAGATTTGGTAGCATATTCAGATTTGGTAGAACCTTCAGATTTGGTAGCATATTCAGATTTGGTAGAACCTTCAGATTTGGTAGCATATTCAGATTTGGTAGAATCTTCAGATTTGGTAGCATATTCAGATTTGGTTAAACCTTCAGATTCTGTAAGTGTCAAACAAGGTCTAAATTCCAACCACTTTAGCAGGGCGTGTACTACGACATCTTCGGAAGTTGTTTCAAGATCTTGACTTTTAATCAGATTTAAAACATCCAAAAGTTTCATCTCCAAAAAGAAGTCAGTTTTAAAGAAATGAAAGGCGTGTTTCAAAATAAAAGCCCAAACAATGTCTAACACTTCTTTGGATTCAAAACGTTTGGCAATTTTATAATATTCAATGTAATTGTACAAGGACAATGATGTTTTAGCAAACTCTTCACACTCTGTGATTACAAATGGTATTTGTAATTGGTGTGCAGCTTCCCAGATGTTAGTGACATTGTCATTAGTCAAAACATCATGACCAGTGTACAGAGTCTCCAGGATCAACTCAAAAGTTTCACTAGAGATGTCTTCTACTGTCACACACTTCAATTCAGTTTCTTTCATGCCGTATCTAAAAAGTCTCCTAAAAAACCCAGAACAAGCTGCCAGAAGAAACCTATGACACCCAAACTTTGTTATTCCAAGTGTGACAGTAAAATCTTGCAGTTCTTCACATTTCCAGAAGACACTCAAGCCTTCGACAATGCCGTAGGCCACTTGTCGTTTGATCACCATAGTTTTATAATCTGGAAAATAATAAAATTACCTTTCATGATTTGAAATTACTATGTTACGACAAATTCAAAGAAATGAAAGCAACAAATACCGTATTGATAGCTGATGTGCCTGGTAAGTCGAACAGTAGCATTTAATATAACATTTCACAGCACTGTCTCTGGTGTTCTTTAGGTCTTTTGTTAAAACTTCTAGATATTCATTTAGTGAGAGTTGATACATTTGAATGCAAAGTTATATTGTTATAAAAATCTACAGGGCACATAAATCTGAACGGAATTTAAAAAATGCTTAAAAGACAAAACCAAAAAAAAAAACTTATATTACGTGAGGACTAGGGATATTTCGATTTTATTATAGCAGTTCCCAATGCGGCAGGTGAATCTGCCTCAGAGGCGTAGTGAGGGGTCAAGGGGGGCACGAGGCGCCGGGCACTACCCTGAGGGAGAGAGGCGCCCCCAAAAATAAAATGATTGTGAGATTTTTGTTTGGTAATACGTTCTAATCTTATTATTATACTTTTTTTAAAATTTATTAGCCTATATTTCGATTTGATGTTACTAGAAAATGTTATGAGAGGGAGTGCCAATAAAGTATATTGCCCCGGGCGCACGATTTGCACACTACGCCCCTGAATTCTGCCTCCTGCATTTATTTCCTGCCCATTTATCTCAATACCTTGGATTCGAGTAGGTTTTACCTGGAGCAGGCAAATGTCTATTTCTATATTAGACTTAATTTGACATGCATATTGGCCCGTCTCAAGTTTTTAATGCAGGCTTGCGAAATGTGTGACCTATCCAGCTCCATCGTCTCTGAATGATATCTACTTCAATGGGCTGCTGCTTTGTCCTTTGCCACAGTTCCTCATTTGAGATCTTGTCTGGCCGGCGGATCGTAAGAATTAAAAATCAGGATTCGAACCCGAGACCCCCAGTTCGGAAGCCAAGCGCTTTACAACTCAGCCACCGCGCCTCCAATCTGTTAACGTAATTGTCTAAAAAATTTGATTCTATGGCAGAAATGTCGCATGTCCTTTTTTTTTTTTGGTTTTTAGAAATAATAGTAATTTGTAGACGCAAAGTTATTGACTATATTGGAGATATTTTAGTTTAGATAATACATTAGGCCTATTTGTATTATTTTCTTATAATTGAGTGCATTCTATTTTTTAAATTACAATGTACTGTTTCTTGAAAAAGGGGAGATGGTAGGCGCAAATAAATTGAAACAAAAAAAAATCCCATACACCCGCTGCAGATGATGTCAATGTCGTCTGTTTCTGTGGCCCACGGTTCACGAGTGTGTCGTGTGGCCAGCACAGCTACCAACCGCCTTTATTTTTCACCAACAAATGTCAGGTACCCATTTGAGCTTGGTGGACTAAGAGGCGCCCAAAGATCCCGAAATTGAAAATCCCAGTCTTCACCAGGATTCGAACCCGGGACCCCGTTCGGAAGCCAAGCGCTTTAACACTCAACCACCGCGTTACGCCAAAGTCTATATAACTATCTATTTGCTCAGAGTGGAATTTAAACTTTAAAGGTTCATGCTGCTATTTCTGAGCTTGTTCTTAATAACTCGACAGCATAAAATTTGGTCTAAAAGAGTTCCTGTTGAAAAAATTCTTCTTCAGCCTTTTTTTTAAGAAAACAAGATACAAATTATTGATAAAAAACAACAACAATATATTACCTGGTATCAGAACTATGCAATAGTTAACCACGTAATAGGAACGACAATTCGCTATAGCGCTCGTATTTCGCTAATGCTACGAACTGCCTTGTTCAAATGTTAATAATTCATTCCTGGAAACAAGTTTCACTTTCGCTTTCGTCTTGTGATTTGTATAGTACAAAACGTAAAGCTTGGGATTTGACCATTGAATTTGTTTAGGTATAGTTAAGTAAAGCTCAGACGTTGCGATCTATAGGGCATAGTAGATCAGACATATTGTAGTAACTCCAGTGGCGGACTGAAAGGGTTAATGTGTGTACGGCCTACTGATACACACGACTCAGGCCAATCACACAGGTCAACGGCTGTCGATAGACAAGGGACAGTACTGCTAGTTCACGCAAATATGACCCATGTTGTGGTCATGTGATCGAGAGCCTTCACGGACTAGCGACAGTGTGTAACAATAGACAGTTGAGTCCAGGACATCAAGACTGTGTCATGGTACCTTGTGAGTCCTTGAGAATGTAGCTGTACAAGTCTAGAAGTAGACAGAGAAAGACTTGTAGTGTTTAGTAGGCAGTTCTATTGTACAAGAAAGCATTTGAATTTGACGTGGCCAATTATGTTGTATTGGCTTTTCATGTATTTGTCATTAAATGACCACTTTGTTACTTGAAGCTCTTGTTGTCAAGTTGATGTTTTAGATGTGTTGTGTTGTTGGGCAGTGTTTGCAGAAGGCCTCGTAGAGAAGATCGTAACAATATATACAATTTTCTTATTTCATTGTATTACAATGAAAACTGAGTCTATTTCAATAACATTGCAAATGCCATTTTAATATTCTTTCATTTTAAAACCAATTCCGTATAGTGCCACGGTTCTCAACCTTTTTAGGTTAGCGACCCCATTTTACTATTCCCCACCATGCGGCGACGCCAACCCTAAAATAAATATTCTCAGGTAACTGCGCTTTGGATATTGTTTTAAAATCGTAATCATAATGTTATATCTGATTAGCATTGCACAAGCTTTATGATTAATTACGAAATAATATGAAAATTATATTTGCACTTAAATATATTTCTGCTTATAATTAAATAAAAAAAGGACATTTCTTTTATGTACATGCTTTGTTCGAGATCCTTTTTTATGAGTAGTTCCATAATGAAACTATTACCTTCAAAAACATGGACTTTAAAACAATGGCGAAACAATTAAATTTAAACGAAAATGATTTTCAAAAAACCTCACAACACGTGCAAATTTCACCATAGAAATAATATCTATGATTTAAACTGTAAAACTATTTATTCTATGACAATAAAAATGTTAGAAATCATTCTGATTCGTTTTTCTACAACAGTTATCTGGGCTATCCTTTGACAACAGCAAAATGTGGAAATATCAAGTTTAACACTTTAAAAAAAAATTATGCTTCTTTTGGTCTTAGTTGAACCCTGCAAAATCGTCATTCGGCCCCTAACGGAGTCGCGAGACACAGGTTGAGAGCCCCTGGTATAGAATATTTATTTTTTAAAACCTAAATGAAACGCCTGGTCACTCCAATGGTTATTTATTAGCCAAAACAAAACTAAAACCTGAAAATATGGAGCGAAACTTCTAGGAATTATTGATTTGATTTGAATATATCTATTGGTATCTGGTTTGACGGGTTTGCTAGCCATGAAACGCTGACATTTTTATAACAGAAAAATAAGTCTGCTACAATGGTGCTTTTATTATGTAGCGCTTAAGCTGTGTTATTAAATAAAGTTCTTTACGTTATAGCTGTTTTGGCAAGGTAAGATTTGTTTTCCTAACAAATATTTTAACAATTTTAACTAATTGTCTCGTACTTAAAATCTTCGCTGAACTTTAATAAAAATAAATTTAAAGCGCCACCTATCTCATTAAAATGATGTATATTCACATCACTAGGTGTGCCTTATACAAGCGTGTAATTTGTGATTAAACAAAAGTTTTCTCAATTCAAATAAATACATAAAATGTACATAAAACTCTCATTTTTTGTTAGTTAAATAAACATATTTAGAGATGTTTAGCGTGATATTTCCCGGATGTAACAGCAACAAAAAAGAAAGAAAGATTGATCATCATCCTCTTTCTTTTGCATTCCTCATGGAACATAGGAAGAGAGAGGACCATTCTCCTGTCTTTGAGCGCTATACAAATTGTCCCCCTTTTCCTTTGGATTGGTTCCTTTCTATCCTTAGGTACTCTGCCCTCCTATCCAGAAGTCTAAGTCAACACTTAGACCGCATGCCACGACCCGTCACTGGCTTTGCTGTCAGTAGCCGCAGCTAATTCTTGCCTCTACATACAGTTGGACTTCCCACAGCCTGGACTCGCCAGCCCACCAGCAGACAACTACAGCACCAGCCGTACCAGTCATTCACGGCAGCACCTGGTGCACAGGGCCTAATGACACTCAGACCACTTGGCTATAACTTCTTATAATGATACATGTCCATACCAGCTCGTGTTTATTTGTCAACCCTCTGTTAAACTTCCACCCCATTGTAATTCTGTACACTAAACCTCTGTACATAAATATACTTACTGTATTCGTTGCCTGCATCTTAGCTCTGTGGCTGTTAGTGTTGCACTTGTGCAAGTGTTGGTTAAATATAAAATCTCCTAGACCTCATTAAACGACCACAAAACATAAGGGCCTCAGTAAAAAACACGCCACTCTCCACGGTCTCTTGCTAGTTTATTAATGGCTTCTCAGCTCTTTCCTGTCCTCTCGGCTTCATCAAGTACACTGCGTCGAAATGTTCTTTTTGATCTTCCTCTACGTCTTGTTCCCTGGGGGTTCCACTCTATAAGGCCTGTCTAGCTCTGTTGTTGGTATCTTTACTAAGGGTGTGACCAATCCATCTTAACTTTCTCTGTAAGATCTGCCCCTCTATATTTTTCTGTCCACCCACCTTCTACAATTTCAGTACTTTTCCTAGTTCTCTGCACTTGACTGTACTTAACATCACAGAGTTGTACTGAACTCTCCCGAGCTGCGTGTTTTCTCTATAACTGACCTAGATTTGGTCCACAAAAGTTTCTGGACATTAGCAGAAACATAATGAGCTTCTCGAAAGTCCATCCCAGAATACATTCTGGAAAACTTCACACTCCGACACTTGTACATTCTGGAAAACTTCACACCCGACACATGTACATTCTGGAAAACTCCACACTCCGACACATGTACATTCTGGAACACTTCACACTCCGACACATGTACATTCTGGAAAACTTCACACTCCGACACATGTACATTCTGGAAAACTTCACACTCCGACACATGTACATTCTGGAACACTTCACACTCCGACACATGTACATTCTGGAAAACTTCACACTCCGACACATGTACATTCTGGAACACTTCACACTCCGACACATGTACATTCTGGAAAACTTCACACTCCGACACATGTACATTCTGGAACACTTCACACTCCGACACATGTACATTCTGGAAAACTTCACACTCCGACACATGTACATTCTGGAAAACTTCACACTCCGACACATGTACATTCTGGAACACTTCACACTGCGACACATGTACATTCTGGAAAACTCCACACTCCGACACATGTACATTCTGGAAAACTTCACACTCCGACACATGTACATTCTGGAAAACTTCACACTCCGACACATGTACATTCTGGAACACTTCACACTCCGACACATGTACATTCTGGAAAACTTCACACTCCGACACATGTACATTCTGGAACACTTCACACTCCGACACATGTATATTCTGGAAAACTCCACACTCCGACACATGTACATTCTGGAAAACTTCACACTCCGACACATGTACATTCTGGAACACTTCACACTCCGACACATGTACATTCTGGAACACTTCACACTCCGACACACGCATATTCTGGAAAACTTCACACTCCGACACATGTACATTCTGGAAAACTTCACACTCCGACACACGCATATTCTGGAAAACTTCACACTCCGACACATGTACATTCTGGAAAACTTCACACTCCGACACACGCATATTCTGGAAAACTTCACACTCCGACACACGCATATTCTGGAAAACTCTACACTCCGATACGCGCACATTCTGGAAAACTTCACACTCCGACACACGCACATTCTGGAAAACTTCACACTCCGACACACGCACATTCTGGAACACTTCACACTCCGACACATGTACATTCTGGAACACTTCACACTCCGACACATGTACATTCTGGAAAACTTCACACTCCGACACATGTACATTCTGGAAAACTTCACACTCCAACACACGCACATTCTGGAAAACTTCACACTCCGACACATGTACATTCTGGAAAACTTCACACTCCGACACATGTACATTCTGGAAAACTTCACACTCCGACACATGTACATTCTGGAACACTTCACACTCCGACACATGTACATTCTGGAAAACTTCACACTCCGACACACGCACATTCTGGAAAACTTCACACTCCGACACATGTACATTCTGGAAAACTTCACACTCCGACACATGTACATTCTGGAACACTTCACACTCCGACACATGTACATTCTGGAAAACTTCACACTCCGACACATGTACATTCTGGAACACTTCACACTCCGACACATGTATATTCTGGAAAACTCCACACTCCGACACATGTACATTCTGGAAAACTTCACACTCCGACACATGTACATTCTGGAACACTTCACACTCCGACACATGTACATTCTGGAACACTTCACACTCCGACACACGCATATTCTGGAAAACTTCACACTCCGACACATGTACATTCTGGAAAACTTCACACTCCGACACACGCATATTCTGGAAAACTTCACACTCCGACACATGTACATTCTGGAAAACTTCACACTCCGACACACGCATATTCTGGAAAACTTCACACTCCGACACACGCATATTCTGGAAAACTCTACACTCCGATACGCGCACATTCTGGAAAACTTCACACTCCGACACACGCACATTCTGGAAAACTTCACACTCCGACACACGCACATTCTGGAACACTTCACACTCCGACACATGTACATTCTGGAACACTTCACACTCCGACACATGTACATTCTGGAAAACTTCACACTCCGACACATGTACATTCTGGAAAACTTCACACTCCGACACACGCACATTCTGGAAAACTTCACACTCCGACACATGTACATTCTGGAAAACTTCACACTCCGACACATGTACATTCTGGAAAACTTCACACTCCGACACATGTACATTCTGGAACACTTCACACTCCGACACATGTACATTCTGGAAAACTTCACACTCCGACACACGCACATTCTGGAAAACTTCACACTCCGACACATGTACATTCTGGAAAACTTCACACCCGACACATGTACATTCTGGAAAACTTCACACCCGACACATGTACATTCTGGAACACTTCACACTCCGACACATGTACATTCTGGAACACTTCACACTCCGACACATGTACATTCTGGAACACTTCACACCCGACACATGTACATTCTGGAACACTCCACACTCCGACACACGCATATTCTGGAAAACTTCACACTCCGACACATGTACATTCTGGAAAACTTCACACTCCGACACATGCATTTTCTGGAAAACTTCACACTCCGACACACGCATATTCTGGAAAACTCTACACTCCGATACGCGCACATTCTGGAAAACTTCACACTCCGACACACGCACATTCTGGAAAACTTCACACTCCGACACATGTACATTCTGGAACACTTCACACTCCGACACATGTACATTCTGGAAAACTTCACACTCCGACACACGCACATTCTGGAAAACTTCACACTCCGACACATGTACATTCTGGAAAACTTCACACTCCGACACATGTACATTCTGGAACACTTCACACTCCGACACATGTACATTCTGGAACACTTCACACTCCGACACACGCATATTCTGGAAAACTTCACACCCGACACATGTACATTCTGGAAAACTTCACACTCCGACACATGTACATTCTGGAAAACTTCACACTCCGACACACGCATATTCTGGAAAACTTCACACCCGACACATGTACATTCTGGAAAACTTCACACCCGACACATGTACATTCTGGAAAACTTCACACCCGACACATGTACATTCTGGAAAACTTCACACTCCGACACATGTACATTCTGGAAAACTTCACACTCCGACACACGCATATTCTGGAAAACTTCACACTCCGACACACGCATATTCTGGAAAACTCTACACTCCGATACGCGCACATTCTGGAACACTTCACACTCCGACACACGCACATTCTGGAAAACTTCACACTCCGACACATGTACATTCTGGAACACTTCACACTCCGACACATGTACATTCTGGAACACTTCACACTCCGACACATGTACATTCTGGAACACTCCACACTCCGACACATGTACATTCTGGAACACTTCACACTCCGACACATGTACATTCTGGAACACTTCACACTCCGACACATGTACATTCTGGAACACTTCACACTCCGACACATGTACATTCTGGAAAACTTCACACTCCGACACACGCATATTCTGGAAAACTTCACACTCCGACACACGCATATTCTGGAAAACTCTACACTCCGACACATGTACATTCTGGAAAACTTCACACTCCGACACACGCACATTCTGGAAAACGTCACACTCCGACACATGTACATTCTGGAACACTTCACACTCCGACACATGTACATTCTGGAACACTTCACACTCCGACACATGTACATTCTGGAACACTTCACACTCCGACACATGTACATTCTGGAACACTCCACACTCCGACACATGTACATTCTGGAACACTTCACACTCCGACACATGTACATTCTGGAACACTCCACACTCCGACACATGTACATTCTGGAAAACTTCACACTCCGACACACGCATATTCTGGAAAACTCTACACTCCGATACGCGCACATTCTGGAACACTTCACACTCCGACACACGCACATTCTGGAAAACTTCACACTCCGACACATGTACATTCTGGAACACTTCACACTCCGACACATGTACATTCTGGAACACTTCACACTCCGACACACGCACATTCTGGAAAACTTCACACTCCGACACATGTACATTCTGGAACACTTCACACTCCGACACATGTACATTCTGGAACACTTCACACTCCGACACATGTACATTCTGGAAAACTTCACACTCCGACACACGCATATTCTGGAAAACTCTACACTCCGATACGCGCACATTCTGGAAAACTTCACACTCCGACACACGCATATTCTGGAAAACTTCACACTCCGACACACGCACATTCTGGAAAACTTCACACCCGACACACGCACATTCTGAAGCACTCCACACTCTGACACGCGCAAATTCTGGAAAACTTCACACTCCGACACATGTACATTCTGGAAAACTTCACACTCCGACACACGCACATTCCAGAACACTTCACACTCCGACACACGCACATTCCAGAACACTTCACACTCCGACACGCGCACATTCTGGAAAACTTCACACTCCGACACACGCACATTCTGGAAAACTTCACACTCCGACACACGCACATTCTGGAAAACTTCACACTCCGACATGCGCACATTCTGGAAAACTTCACACTCCGACACACGCACATTCTGGAAAACTTCACACCCGACACACGCACATTCTGAAACACTCCACACTCCGACACACGCACATTCAGGAACACCCCACACTCCGACACACGCACATTCAAGAACACTCCACACTCCGACACACGAACATTCCAGAACACTTCACACTCCGACACACGCACGTTCCAGAACACTTCACAATCCGACACACGCACATTCCAGAAACACGCTCTTGTCCTGCACGTTGGCCATTATCTGTGCAGTAAGTTCATTTATAACAATAGGATGAATTTAAATTTTAAATGTGACAATTATTGACTATTGAAGAAAAAAAAAAGAATGAGCTTGTTATTTTTGTTTTCTTTCATTTTCTTGTTTTCAGACTTCATAAAATGGTGATCAAACGAGAGGTAGCGCACGGCATTGTCCAAGGTTTGAGTGACTTCTGGAAATGTGAGGAACTGCAAGATTTTACTGTCATACTTACAAGAACAAAGTTTGGGTGTCATAAGTTTCTCCTGGCAGCTTGTTCTGGGTTTTTCAGAGGACTGTTTAGATCCGGTATGAAAGAAACGGAATTAAATTGTGTGACTCTAGAAGACATCTCAAGTGAAACTTTTGACTTAATCCTGGAGACTCTCTACACTGGTCATGGTGTTTTGACGAAAGAAAATGTCATTGACATCTGGAGGGCCGCACATCAACTTCAGATAATATTCCTAATAACAGAGTGTGAGAACTTTGTGATTAAGTCCTTGTCATTGGAGAATTATATTGATTACTTTCAAACAAGCAGATTTCTAAATTCTGAGACTGTCTCAAAAACAGTTTGGTCTTTTATTCTTAAAAATGCAAACTCCTTTTTCACAACAACTTTTTTTCTTGAATTGCCTTTAAGTGATGTCTTAAATTTAGTGAAAAGTCAACATTTAGAGGTGAATACGGAAAATGATGTCATTAAAGCGATTTTAAAATGGACAGAGTGCAAGTCCAATCTAGAGAAGCAAAGTAAATCAAATCACGGCGCCAAGAGACGTAGTGACTTGCCTTTACGGATTCCCAAAAAACTTAGAAGTGACGATATCAACAATAGTTTAGAGATCAGTCAAGAAAGCTTGCAAGTTGAAACAGCTATTAATGAAATAGATGCTGCGAAACCCAATACTCCAGATACAGAAACTCGCTCGGACAAAACGCTATCTAGATTTGACAAACAAAACTTCTCAGCAAGCAAAGAAACAAATCTAGGTATTTTGATCTCCCACGTGAGAACATGTCTGGCAACTCATGACTGTTTGGAAATGCTGATGAGCCATCCGTTGGTCAGAGAAAATAGAGTGGCACACGATATAGTGACCCAAGCTTTATTCTACCAGCTTCAAATGGGTAAGAGAAACGGACAATGGCCGACGGCCGCTATACATAGAAACAACAGTCTCTTTGAAAATCTGACATTAGCAATAGTACAGACAGCTGACGAAATACAACTTCGAGCTTTCTCGTTTTTGAGAAAGAAATGGCAGAATACAAAAATTGGACTTTTATATAAACGAGACTTTACATATTTTTGTGTAATAGATAAATCTTTATTTTTCTTCTTTATAACCAAAGAGCAAAATGAAGAGAGGGACGTGGGTTCAATAAAAATTTTAAAATTAATAGGAAACGAATGGAAAGCAATAAATGTTACCTTGTCATTGAGCTATTCAAAATTCTTTACAGCAGCAGTCAATGAGTTTATTTACATTATTCAAAGTAAAGGAAAGAGAATTTGGAGACTGCAACCAACATCCGAAACTGTAGTTTGTATGGCTGATTTACCAGACGACCAGCCAATATGTCACGTGGCTTGCTATGAACATTTGATATTGACGATGCATTCAAATACTGTTGAAGGTGTTGATGAGACTCAAGTTCACTGTTACGACACCTTACAAGACAGTTGGTCAAGACTGAACACCCTTGAAGGTCCAGCCAAAGGAATGACAAGTTTTAAAGATGACCAGTCCACTTATCTCTTGCAGTCCAACGGCGATGTGTGGAAAATAGTCAAGTCTCAGTCAGACGTTGTGGATTTTGAGCACGTGGTCAAACTCTGGAGTTGTGACTGGCCACTTCATGGAGCGGTCACTTTCATGGATAAACTCTATATTTATGGTGTCAAGTCTGAAACACGTAAAGATGACCCACAGCTGCGGACATTCTTAAAAGGTTGGTTTAAAAAAATAATCCACATGGAAAGTGAATCGACTGACAGTTCAACTTTTATACCAATTATCTTAAGCAGAAAATGTTTGGCGTAAAGGAGCGTTCTGTCTAGTTTTGTACGCTGTTCAGCCTCACAGACAAAGTCAAACATCTTTTTCTACCATGCGTCACAAAATAAAATTTCTCTCTCAAGAAAAGCTAAACGATCGATTGAACAAAAAAATGACAATAGCTGTTAATGGGGAATCACTGTAAATGATGGAAGATAGTTATTACCCTTTGAGATATGAACTTACAACAGTAAAAAATTAAACAAGATTACAAGGAGAGTTTGTGTTATCACATAAACTCAGAGGCGGCCCCGCCCATGGACATTCAAGCCACGAGCTTGTTTTGTATAAAGTAATACAATTTCAAAGACTCATTAGGCGTTGTTTCTCACTTGAAAACAAACCAAATAATTTATCAGAACAGCGATTTGAAAGAATTTGTAGTGACCTAGTTTAGTTAGAGGGTATGTTAGTTTTGTAGATAAATATATTGTGTATTGTTTTTTTAGCGACGGTAAAAGTAGTGACGTAGTCAGACAGACGAATGGCGTTGTAGAATGCGGAGACATGGAGAACAAGATGGCTAGAGCTTAGAGAAGGTTAAATAGTGATAGAGACAGATAAGTAGCGACGGAAAGGGAGGCAAGACAAGCATCCCATTTGTAAATAAATACATCAGTTGAAGAATACAAATGTCTTGAGTACGTTTATCTTGTTAATTGTAATGTCCCTTGGCTAGTTTAGACTGGTTGAGGGAAATATAGTTGGATTTGCACAGCAAACAAGATCCTAGCCAAGACTAATTATTCGACGCTGTTTTTCACAGAAAAAATGAACTGAGCTTATACTTGATACACTAATTGATTACATTGCATCTATTGATGCTTTTGAAATGTTTGCGATTCTAAATGCATGTCCTTATGTGATGTAGGACTTTGTTACCTACATTTTATAGAGACATAGTTAACAACAAAGTAACATGTATTGACCAATTCTAAATACTTATTTTTTTAGATTAGTATCTGGCTATGAACGCCACTTATCTACAGATTGTATCTTTTGTTAAATTTGTTCGATTATATGGACATCTAATTAGACCTAATTTTTGCCTTGTTTTGATATTTTGCTTTCCAGTAACGACACAGTTGTAATTTATTTTCGAAAGATTTTATAGAACCAGAACAATGTAGTCTTTTCAGGCTCATCACATTTTTGTGTCTTCTGTGTTAAGGCGTTGTAATGATGATAAAGGCTAAATAAAGTTATACAAAAACATTCTTCCATGAGCAATGTTGTTATTTAAATGGGAATATAGCGCCTTGTTTTTACAAAGCTTATTTAAACTCATTCTGTCTGTCTGTCTGGCCAAAAGTTTGTACACGTTATTTTTACCACAAACACAAAAACTCGGATCGAGCGGAAATTTTGCAAAAATTATTTCTTTTGCCGGGCAACACAGGAATAAAAAAATATTAACCAAATAGTTCATTAATTATTTGCATTAAATTAGTTTGTTTTGCATCTCAAAACAAGGGAAATAGTACTTGACTGAAGTAGTGGTATATGCTGAATTATTCCCCTCTATAGATAGTCATTTGAGGCTTATTACAAATTTAATTACATGACTGAACCAAACTAATTGATACACTTAATATAAGCTTTTTTTTTAAAGTACTTTTTTAATTATTTTTTTTTAGTTTGTTTTGTCCCAAGGATGTTATATTTAGAATTTAGTTTGAGGTCCCAATGAAAACAAGCTGTAACAAAGCAGGGATGTAACAACAAGTTTGCGACATTAGATTTTACATTTCAAGGTTTAATAAACAGTGGTATCTATCAAATGAAATACTAGTATCTTATATTTATATCTGCCTTCATGTGCATGAGATCAAGTTAATAAAATCTACATTTTTTTACGGAAAAGTGAGAGGTCCGTAATTCACAGTTTGGGAACCCCGACAACAGAATATGTGCTGAATATTGAACCGAACTATTTCCCGTTGCTAAGATCATGTATTACATTGAAGATGTTATAATATCAATGTTACACACATACAATATTTCATAGGAGAAAATGTTTCATAAGTATCATGAATATAATCCTAAAAAAATATATGCCACATTCTTTATATCTGTTTATTGGAGTTGTTCATACTTTATGTACTTCAAAATAGTCCACTCTTTTTACAAAGCTTATATCAACGCACTGTCTGTCTGTCTGTCTGTCTGGTAAAAAAGTTTGTACTTGTTATTTCTCCTACTCTCAATCTCGGATCAAGCTGAAATTTTGCTGTGAGCCACAAGTTCGAATTCAGGTCGTTCCTCTTTTTTTTTTTTGTGTGTGTAAATGCTTTTAAAAATGAATTACGGTTAAATCCACCCAGATATTACTTTCTTGCTTCCCCACCCCCATTTTCCCAACTAGTCCAGAAAAATGATAGGATCATAGAATATTGACAATAGTGCAGATAAAAAACAATTGGTAAAAATATTACTAATCGCACAGATTTCTTGTTGTTCGTCTAGACCAGTGATTCCCAAAGTGGTCTATATAGACCCCCAGGGGTCTATGAAGAGCTCCAAGGGGTCTACGAAAGTGAAAAAAAAAAATTGGGGGTCTATGAGATGTCCACGGGGGTCTACGAAAATTGATTTCATTTAAGCAGGTCATAACTTTAATTTTCACATTTCATCAATGTAATTATTTCATACACTAATATATGATTTGTACCTTAGTTAATCCTCTCTATTTATCATATTATTCAAACTAAAAATTGTTATATTTAATTTCCATACGTATAAAAATAGCTTCATTTTTTTCTGCATGTAACAAAAACAAATGTAGATTATACAGAGTTAGTCATTTAAATTTGGATTCATTTCTTCCTTGTCAAACAAGCGGTTGCCAAGAGCCCTTTTTATGACGATATGAAACTAATTACTCGGAAAAATCAATTGAGACGATGCCACCCTGATAGAAAGATAAAGGTTTCAAAAACTTTTGAACTCTCAAATCTAAAGTTCAGAATAGACCCACACAATCTCTCTTCAACATCATATAGAGAAGATGATGGTTTGTGAGCGTCTTAACAAATCTCTTTAATAATAGTCAAATACGGAAAACACTGTAGATATAACATTGATTTTACCAGCTGTTAAAGTAGTTTTAAAAACTGTTTTACACAAACGTACATCTGGTATTATTTTAAACAAATTTCTTTAACCAACAATACAGTAGGCACATCGGTGGTATGAGTTATAACAAAAGCTTATTGTGTAATCCTCCGCAAACAATATATACAGTTTGGGATTAGCGGCCTCGCAGGCTCTACCAGTGTGTAGCGATGTAAGCTGCATACTGCCTATAGGTCATCTGCTCCTTATTTCTTTGGGGTTGACCCAGGAAACAGTTCCCATGTTTGGGTAGATCTGAAAGACAGCAGAGGCTTGAATTCAGTTTCCCCCCTGCTAGGTGGATTGCTAGCCCAGGTTAATGAGTCCCTACTGCCAAAAGCTTTCTGGTTTAGGCGCCAGTTACTTCACCCCTACTCCTGTTTTGAACAAGACTCGAAAGATAAAGAAATATAAAGACAGTGACACGTAAAGCAAATTTATTGATATATATTGTTTGAAGCAAGAACTACTTCATAGAACGACAAATTCCTATATGAAACATAATATCCGTAGGAATGGATGATGAACCTGCGAAAAAAAACAACGACACACATATTCAGTGTCTTTTGGTGGTTCCAGTAGTGCATATCAATTGTTTTGAATTGTATCAATAAATATATTACAAAGTAGCTTTAAATTTCTTATTTACTCTTCAACTCACTACAGTTAGAAATTACTTTAAACAATGGAGTTTGTGAATTTGAAAAAAAATGCAGTACCGGTATAATCTAAGCAGGGGGTCTACCAAAAACCAGAAAACATGGCAAGGGGTCTACGCGACAAAAAAGTTTGGGAACCACTGGTCTAGACTCTAGATCTATTACAAATTGACTGACACGAACTAATTGATACAATTACACTTCGTATAAGCTTTTTGTTTTTTTAAAGTATTTTGTATGTTCTCTTGTTTGCAGATATGATTTTACAGTGTTAAACAAGCAAAACATAAATAATACTTTAAAATAAGAGCTTATATAATTGAAAGAACTACATATTTACTGCCATATATCTCAATACTGCAAGATTTATTACCATATTTCTAAAGAAAGAAAACTACTTAATGACCACTAATTCAAAAAGTTTTTATAATTTTTTTTTATTGATTCATGTATTGTAATCAACTATAAGTAAATAATTGTGCGAAAGCATGTTGAAATATCCGCTAAAACAGACAGACAGACAGACAGACGGGACGAGTTGATATAAACCTTGCAAAAATATGCACGAAAATTATTTTAACTATTTTAATTATATTACTATTTGTACACATTATATTCTATACATATGTGTACACATGATATTATATAACTATTTGTACACATTATATTATATAACTATTTGTAGACACTATATTATATAACTATTTGAACACATTATATTATATAACTATTTGTACACATTATATTATATACCTATTTGTAGAGATTATATTATGTAATTATTTGTAGACACTGTCTCAGTGTGGTCAGTCTAGTCTAATAGTTTACGGTTCACTACGAAGGGTAAAAACATAGATCCGGAAATTGACTCACTTTCAATATAAATGATGTTACTAAAAACACCAGGCAAAGACTTTCGAAGTGTTGGGTCATCTCTGAGTGCTCCACATTTGACGCCATAGATGTAAAGTTCATCCATATAAGTGACCGCACCACAAAGAAATGACCAGTCACAACTCCAAAGTTTGATGACGTGTTCGAAATCAAGTTGGTTAGATGGTGTCTTGATCAGCTTCCAGACGTCACCAGTGGACTGCAAGAGGTAAGTGGACTGGTCATCTTTAAAACTTGTCATTCCATTAGCCGGACCCTCGAGATTGTTAAATCTGGCCCAAGTGTTTTTTGAAGTATCATAGTAATCAACAGCAGTCTCAGCTTCACCTTCCACAGACACAGGGTAGAACACAAGAATAAGATGTTCATAAGTTGTTACATGGCTAATAGGTTGATCATCTGGAATATTAGCCAACTGGACACTTAATGTTGATTTTGGATCAAGTCGCCAAGTGGTTCTCAAATCGCTGTTTAACAAGTATATGTAATCATTAACTGCTGTGAAAAAGTACCTGCATAAAGGAGGTATTCGCAAATGAAATTGTTTTTCCGACCAGGCGTTGTGCATTAACTCAAACAATGAAAGTCGATATGGTTCGTCCTCATTGTCCCAACGACTTTTTAGAGTGACGCAGAGAGAATACAGAGACTTGTCCACTGCAGCCAGAAGAAACACTTCAGTTCCAGGAAAACTTTTGATCTTTGTAGAAAACCATTTATTTCTTGTAAATGAAAATACTTTTATCAGAGTGCTGTCGGGTAAAAGCTCAGCAGCTATGGCAACATTTTCATAAAAACTGCTATTTCGATGTATAGCGGATGTAGGCCATTGACCGTTTCTTTTGCCAATCTGAAGCTGATAAAGCAGGGCTTGTGTGATGAGATCTCTGGTCTGTTTGTCGCTGGTGACCAGTGGATGTCCGAGCATCATCTCCAGGCATTCATGACTAGCAAGACATGTTCTCGCTCTAGACATCAGAGCAAACAGATCCATTGACCTAGAGCCAGTGAGAATGCCTACAGAACTGTTGTCATTGGAAACGTTTACATTCTTGATGTCATTCCTCTCCTTCTGAAAACATAAGCAACGAGAATCTTCCATGGTCACATCTTGTACTCTTGAACTAGGAAGACCTTCACTGTTTGGGGCAAACTCAATCCATTTCATTATCGCCTTTATGACGTTATCTTCTGACTTCGCAACTAAACTCTGACTCTCTACCAGTCTTAGAACATCCGACAACGGGAGTTCAAGGAAAAAATGTTCCTTTGAGAATGAGGTGAAATTTTTAAGCATAAACATCCACGCGACGTCCACCACAGCATTGGAGTTAAACAACCTGCCAACTTTAAAATAATCAATATAGTTTTCTAGGGACATCGTTTTTATGACAAAATTTTCACATTCTTTGACTAAAAACTCTATCTGTAAACGATGAGCAGCCCTCCAGATGTCAGTAACATTGTCATTTGTCAAAACACTATGGCCAGTGTAGAGAGTCTCCAGGATCAACTCAAAAGTTTCACTTGAGATGTCTTCTACAGTGGCACACAATTTGATTCCGTTTCTTTCATCCCGGACCTAAAAAGTCCTCTAAAATATATGGAACAAGCTGCGAGAAGAAGTCGATGACAGCCATATTGGGTATCACCAAGTGTGACAGTAAAGTCTTGCAGTTCTTGACACTTCCAGATGTCACCCAGTCCTTGGACGATGCCGTAGGCCATTTCTCGTTTGATGACCATGATTGATCTGTGAACATAAACAAGTTATAATTTATAATTGCAGCAAGTGACAGATTATTTCTGTTATACTAAATTTGACTCTTACCATTGAAGATCACTGGATGGTCTCATTTCATTACAAACAATTTCAGACAATCCTATTGTCAGATAAGGTCTCTAAAAAATGTATTTAAACAAAGACACAGTCATGTGGGAAGCGTGGTCGAGAGGCGCTTGAACTTGGCTTGGTTTGGCTACCTAGAAGTGGGCTCGAGGTTCGACACCCGACTCGGGTAGAGTTGTGTTTACTGAGCGCCTAAAGGCAGCACGGAAAACCAACTCCTAGATACCCCCTACCCCCCACTGGTCCACAAATGAGTTTGGACCAAAAGCGCTCTGAGCATGGTATACGCGTGAAAGTAGCGCTGTATAAAAGCTATAATAATAATGTTCTCGTTTTAGACATAAGAGCAAACAGATCCATGACATACTCTTTCATATGTTTATCTTTAATTCGTTATCACCTTCACCTTTTTTGATACATGATTTTGTGCTGTCTTTACACAATGCAAAGTTTTTGAAACACACACAGGACATAATTATATTTATACTGAGTTAAGATTTTGACGTTTCTATGTATAGCAATATTAGATGTGATATTCTAATGTTACTAGAAAAATTTGGCCTTTTTGGTCCATCGTATCCACGGAGACATGATTTCCTTGCTTACAACATCTTTTATCATAAAAGTTTTTTAAGTAATAAAAAAATATGAGTTAATGAGTGCCACTTACTAGGATCAGTGTTGTGCCAACTCAGTGCCAAAATAATCGGTGATTTACCAATGAATGTCAACTCAGGAGTACCACAAGGATAAGTGCTCTGCCAATGACTGTCAACTCAAGAGTGCCACAAGGATAAGTGCTCTGACAATGACTGTCAACTCAAGAGTGCCACAAGGATAAGTGCTCTGACAATGACTGTCAACTCAAGAGTGCCACAAGGATAAGTGCTATGACAATGACTGTCAACTCAAGAGTGCCACAAGGATAAGTGCTCTGTCAATGACTGTCAACTCAAGAGTGCCACAAGGATAAGTGCTCTGCCAATGACTGTCAACTCAAAAGAGTGCCACAAGGATAAGTGCTCTGCCAATGACTGTCAACTCAAGAGTGCCACAAGGATAAGTGCTCTGCCAATGGCTGTCAACTCAAAAGAGTGCCACAAGGATAAGTGCTCTGCCAATGACTGTCAACTCAAGAGTGCCACAAGGATAAGTGCTCTGCCAATGACTGTCAACTCAAGAGTGCCACAAGGATAGGTGCTCTGCCAATGACTGTCAACTCAAGAGTGCCACAAGGATAAGTGCTCTGACAATGACTGTCAACTCAAGAGTGCCACAAGGATAAGTGCTATGACAATGACTGTCAACTCAAGAGTGCCACAAGGATAAGTGCTCTGTCAATGACTGTCAACTCAAGAGTGCCACAAGGATAAGTGCTCTGTCAATGACTGTCAACTCAAAAGAGTGCCACAAGGATAAGTGCTCTGCCAATGACTGTCAACTCAAGAGTGCCACAAGGATAAGTGCTCTGCCAATGGCTGTCAACTCAAAAGAGTGCCACAAGGATAAGTGCTCTGCCAATGGCTGTCAACTCAAAAGAGTGCCACAAGGATAAGTGCTCTGCCAATGACTGTCAACTCAAGAGTGCCACAAGGATAGGTGCTCTGCCAATGACTGTCAACTCAAGAGTGCCACAAGGATAAGTGCTCTGCCAATGACTGACAACTCAAGAGTTCCACAAGGATAAGTGCTCTGCCAATGACTGTCAACTCAAGAGTGCCACAAGGATAAGTGCTCTGACAATGACTGTCAACTCAAGAGTGCCACAAGGATAAGTGCTCTGTCAATGACTGTCAACTCAAGAGTGCCACAAGGATAAGTGCTCTGCCAATGACTGTCAACTCAAAAGAGTGCCACAAGGATAAGTGCTCTGCCAATGACTGTCAACTCAAGAGTGCCACAAGGATAAGTGCTCTGCCAATGGCTGTCAACTCAAAAGAGTGCCACAAGGATAAGTGCTCTGCCAATGACTGTCAACTCAAGAGTGCCACAAGGATAAGTGCTCTGCTAATGACTGTCAACTCAAGAGTGCCACAAGGATAAGTGCTCTGCCAATGACTGTCAACTCAAGAGTGCCACAAGGATAAGTGCTCTGCCAATGACTGTCAACTCAAGAGTGCCACAAGGATAAGTGCTCTGCCAGTGACTGTCAACTCAAGAGTGCCACAAGGATAAGTGCTCTGCCAATAATTGTCAACTCAAGAGTGCCACAAGGATAAGTGCTCTGCCAATGACTGTCTACTCAAGAGTGCCACAAGGATAAGTGCTCTGCCAATGACTGTCAACTCCGGAGTGCCACAAGGATAAGTGCTCTGCCAGTGACTGTCAACTCAAGAGTGCCACAAGGATAAGTGCTCTGCCAATAATTGTCAACTCAAGAGTGCCACAAGGATAAGTGCTCTGCTAATGACTGTCAACTCAAGAGTGCCACAAGGATAAGTGCTCTGCCAATGACTGTCAACTCAAGAGTGCCACAAGGATAAGTGCTCTGCCAATGACTGTCAACTCAAGAGTGCCACAAGGATAAGTGCTCTGCCAGTGACTGTCAACTCAAGAGTGCCACAAGGATAAGTGCTCTGCCAATAATTGTCAACTCAAGAGTGCCACAAGGATAAGTGCTCTGCCAATGACTGTCTACTCAAGAGTGCCACAAGGATAAGTGCTCTGCCAATGACTGTCAACTCCGGAGTGCCACAAGGATAAGTGCTCTGCCAAGGACTGTCAACTCAAAAGAGTGCCACAAGGATAAGTGCTCTGCCAATGACTGTCAACTCAAAAAGTGCCACAAGGATAAGTGCTCTGCCAATGACTGTCAACTCAAAAAGTGCCACAAGGATAAGTGCTCTGTCAATGACTGTCAACTCAAAAGAGTGCCACAAGGATAAGTGTTCTGCCAATGACTGTCAACTCAAGAGTGCCACAAGGATAAGTGCTCTGCCAATGACTGTCAACTCAAGAGTGCCACAAGGATAAGTGCTCTGCCAATAATTGCCAACTCAAGAGTGCCACAAGGATAAGTGCTCTGCCAATGACTGTCAACTCAAGAGTGCCACAAGGATAAGTGCTCTGCCAATGACTGTCAACTCAAAAGAGTGCCACAAGGATACGTGCTCTGCCAATGACTGTCAACTCAAAAGAGTGTCACAAGGATAAGTGCTCTGTCAATGACTGTCAACTCAAGAGTGCCATAAGGAAAGGATAAGTGCTCTGCCAATGACTGTCAACTCAAGAGTGCCACAAGGATAAGTGCTCTGCCAATGACTGTCAACTCAGGAAGACAAGAAGTAAACTATATAGTATAGACCTAAGTGATTTAAATAAACGTACTAGTAAAACCAAGTATCAAGTGAGTGCATTAACCTCAAAGAACTATTTTTTAAATATTTCGTATCATTACCAAAAATATATTAATTACTGATATATTTTTTAATGTCCCCTTTAGTTTCTTTCAATGAAAAAAATAATTTCTTTTGTATAAAGCTTCTTTTATAATAGAGCATGCTGAATGTGCTCTTGTCCAACTGTTTGTGTGTGTGTGTGTGGAGGGGGTGGGTGTCTCTGAGAGAAGGTTTCCGTGCTGCTATTAGGCAGATCAGAAAACACAGCTCAGCTTGATTCAGAATTCAAACTCAAGTCTGGATTGGAACTCGAGCCCCTTGATAGATACCTAAACATTTTAGGCCACTTTTATTTCAGACGAGCTCTTAAAACTTAATTGGATCAATTTATGTAACATTCTTTAAAAAAAAACAACTGGTGTAGTGCTTCTGTTCGCGAATCTGTTTGCGAATCTAATGACTTACGACTTATGGAGCGTTACAGTCAGAATGATTTTATTTGAATGTCAAAAGTAGACATTTGACTTGTGTCGGGGCTAGGTTTGCTTATTAAATAGATCGGCAGCTTTCAACAAGAAACCATGTTTTACCCTTCCTCCCACCCTTATCAAAATTTCTTCTCTCCGTATTACCCCCCCCCCCCCCTTTTGTATTTACAATTCCTGTTGCATCTGTTTCTTACTTTAGTTTTGATAGTTTTACAACTTTAATAGAAAGAAACATCAGAACAAATCAAATCATACAAAAACAATAACCAACTAGCCAGGTAGCAGTCCTGTTGTTCATTTTAGTAGCAGTGGATTGCTTCATACATCACAAAGGAAGAGATTATAAACAGGATCACACAAAAAAAAACAGCAATTTGGCCACATGATGACTTGCTAAACACTGTCAAAAAGCGCATACTAAAACTTTATGGCCACATCACAAGGCCCGCAAAGACAGTGCCAGGAAAAGTAAAAAGAGGCAGGCAGAAAGCAACGGAAAGACAATAGATAAGAATGAAAACAAAGAAAGAAATTCTATCCAAGGCAAAATACTAAAGGAAGGGAGAAAGACGGTCGCCAGATTAGATGTGGAGCTCCAGCGATTCTACAGACTAAGGGTTAAGTGAAGGGGGATAGATTCCCTTGTTGTTGTTGTTTTTTCCAAATGATTTAGTGCAGGGGGGTGGGCTTGATGACATGATTCTATTCTATCAATATTATATCCGATAATTTGATGATGTGCAGAGAGAAGTATCAAGGTATTGAGATTTGAGAAGTTATTGAGGTGTATGTGTATGTGAATTCATCTTTAAATTTTCCGTTGGATAATTAATTCATTGTATCGGACTAAAACACTGGATTGAGTTTCCCGTGAAAGAAATTGTGATGACCGGCTGACTGGTGAGTGTATAATACACAAAAGTGGGGTGAGGCAGGACACCTTCTATTTTGTAACCACCAGTTTAGAGCCCGCAAATTTTAACGGCTTGACCCTTCACTGGAAAAGTGGTTTGAGTGCTGGGACAAGTCCCAAAAAGCCCGTGGAGTCTGGGAGCGCACTTCGCCGTGGTGGCGGCTGTCCAGGCCTGAGCAAACTATTATAGCACAGTGCAGGACAGGCCATTGTCCTGTTGGCACATATTTCTCGCGGCTATTTCGAGTCAAGGTGCCCCCGCTGCGGTGAAGAAGAGGAAACCGTGCATCATATTCTATTTGACTGCCCCAGACATGCTGATCTCCGTCTCGACAGGTCTGGGAAACCGAAAATCCCTCACTCAAATGGAGATTGATGATGATGATGATGACTGGTGAGTGTTTAGAACCCTAACATAGCAATTTTATATTATGCATTTACTGTGTGTAATAATTGGGGGGGGGGTCTAAATTTAGGATCAAAAGCATTCACAAATGCTCTTTGCATCGAAACGAAATGCACTACTCAGGTTAAAAATTTTATTATTAGTATTTGCCTAATAGTGTGGACAGTGTGGTACAGTAGATCCAACCGTCGACATGTAAAAAATACTTCTTACCATGGGCGTAGCCAGGGGAAGGTCACCCCCTTCCCCCGGCAATGGAATCTAACCCCCTGCGGGGGAGGGGTCTGAGTTTATTGATTGCCAGGAAGTTTTTAACTGAATATCTTCCTTAGCTATTATCTTGGAATTTGGGGATTGTCGTTTGCTTGTTTTTTTGTTTTTTTTTTGGTTTATAGAAGAGGGGGATTTAACCCATGGTAGGGGGTTTTAAACTCAAAATCTCCTTGGCTGCGATGGGGCAAGTGATGGTTTAACATTTAAATCTCACCTAAAATAAACAAAATCAAGGCTAAAAAAACAGTACCTAAGTTCCGACCACACCCATGGGGGATTTCAATTTCGGGGGGGGGGGTGAACCCCAAACCCCCCGGCTACGCCCATGACTATATCGCTCCTGCCATATGTTTACCAAAAATTAGCTGTTGTAGACGTTATGCTCTACTTGATATTTTAAATGAGGGACAAGGGGTCACAGAATATAAGAAGTGGTTTAAACTATCAATAAATACCATATTCTATTAAAATTATTAACTAAATCTATGTGCTAGATTTTAGATCTATTTTTCTAGTCCATATCATTAATTTTTACACAAATTGTAACAAATCGTTTAGATCTAGATCTAGATCTACATTCTTCAGAAAAGCTGGCTTCTCTTTCCTCTTCACACACCCACAAACCAAAGAATAAATAGTGCTGTGCAGTTTCAAATTGATACTTGCATCGCTATATACAAGATTCAAATCTATTGCTACGTTCATTAACAAATGGTGGCCTGAAATTCATATATCTATATCAATTCTAAAAAGATAACACAGATAATAATTACCGATATTCGTGTCAACAAATCATCCAATTTTTTTAAACGTCATTTCCATTCAACGACACTTTCACACAGCTCTACATTAGAAGCGCAATGCAGTGCAATCTTACCGTAAATATACTCTAGGCCAAATTTAAGTGGGCCGTCAAAAGATTTGTTACCACTGTCTCTGGCGAAAGTAATATTACCATAATAAGGTATTGTCTTCGAGTCCGAGGATTAAGGAGCTAACCTATCCGGTATGGAGGATAACCGTATGCCTACTGTGATCTTTTAATTATTTTAGGCGACAGCGGAATCGAGGTGCCTCTCCCCAAAGTCTATAAAAAAAAAAACTTCTCAAGCATATTTTTGTAAAAGTTTTTATCTTCAGCCAGGATGTATCTAATTTTATCCTTTACCTTTTGAACGTGAAGGAACTTTGTTTTTCAAGCCAATTGTGGACACTTTTTCCTCGTAATTGTCATAAGACTCTTGGAACTCTAGCTCCACGGAAGCCTCCCTCCATCTGCCTATCTGAACAAACTTCTGTCTGGGAAAAAAAAACAGCAGATGTAAATTTTAAAATCCTTATTATGAAAAAGTCGCTTTGGAAACTGAAAGTGCACGCTGACCCAAAATTGTATCGGCACTGGCGGAGATTGGATACATCAGCTGCGTGGAGCGGTGGGGGGGGGGGGGGAACGGATGTGTGGGCGACATCGTTCCGATCAAACTTATGCCGAGGCATTCATCACATTTCCATGAGATGATATATAGTCGATTCGCGACTGAAGGAGGGCCATCATCACCGTCATCATAGTGACATGTTTGTTGGGGCTTTCTTTCATCATCGTCAATGCAATTGTCCTTAGGCACCCCACTCGAGATACTGTTAGGCTGATCTTTTAGTCTAATTGTCTCCTCTAATGACCGTTTTACCTGATTGCCAGGTTGAGGCTGATCTTTTAGTCTAATAGTCTCCTCTAATGACCGTTTTACCTGATTGCCAGGTTGAGGCTGATCTTTTAGTCTAATTGTCTCCTCTAATGACCGTTTTACCTGATTGCCAGGTTGAGGCTGATCTTTTAGTCTAATAGTCTCCTCTAATGACCGTTTTACCTGATTGCCAGGTTGAGGCTGATCTTTTAGTCTAATTGTCTCCTCTAATGACCGTTTTACCTGATTGCCAGGTTGAGGCTGATCTTTTAGTCTAATAGTCTCCTCTAATGACCGTTTTACCTGATTGCCAGGTTGAGGCTGATCGCCAGGTTGAAGCTGATTGCCAGGTTGAAGCTGATCGCCAGGTTGAGGCTGATCGCCAGGTTGAAGCTGATCGCCAGGTTGAGGCTGATCGCCAGGTTAAAGCTGATCGCCAGGTTGAGGCTGATCGCCAGGTTAAAGCTGATCGCCAGGTTGAGGCTGATCGCCAGGTTGAGGCTGATCGCCAGGTTGAGGCTGATCGCCAGGTTGAGGCTGATCGCCAGGTTAAAGCTGATCGCCAGGTTGAGGCTGAGAAGCTTTGTTCGGGCTACTTGTGTACAAGAAGGATAATTACGAGACACAACTCTGTCAATACATAGTATATCCTTAAAATCCTGTCGCAGATAAGATCCCATCATTTGCCTGTTTGTTCGCATTCGTTTTTACTTATTTTCAATACTGTTCTTTTATCTGCTCATCTCACAAAGTCATCTGCTTTTGTCATAGTTTAGAAATCTAATTAGTTTGAGTGTCTACATTTTCGAGTTGGTTACACTTATACTCTCGGAATAGGAAGTCCAAGTGTTAGGTAAATGAATATCGTTATATAAATGATATTAAACAAGAGCCGTCAATTTCGATTGGTCTTTCTATGAGTTGGCTTTTGTTCTTGTGCCTCTTTTCAAATCTCTGTTATTTCTAATTTTGTGGATTGATGTTAAGTTTTTTTACAGAGACTTCGGAAATTGAAGGTGCACACGTGTATTCCATCTACAGCGTCGCTGTTTTGACTTGAATGTTATAACAGCTAGAATGCTTGACCTCCTTCATTTCAACCACCTGTTTAAATTTTTTTTTTTCCAAACTACTAGTTCAAAATATTGAAGCTTGCCGAATGTAAAACAGAAGTCAATAGTACATTAAGAAATGAAAATCTCCGTAGTTTTTGTTACATGCAAACAAAGTTCTTAGGCACCCCCAACGTGAGTGTTGTTTTAGTACCCTATTGCCCTAGTCGTCTCTTTTCTAGCGACCGTTTCCATCCGAGCGTCCCTTTAAGACTGTGAAGCATGACCCGGGATAGGCAGGGGGGTATTCTAATTATATAATAATAGTGAAATTCATTAGCTATTTTAGTGATATCCTGGAAGTTTGGATATTCCCATAATTATACAAAGATCAACCCAGCAAGCTATTATGGCGTCTGAAGGTTTTGTTTATTTTCTTTTCCTTTTTTTTAAAAAAAAATTGTTTGTTTGTTTTTTTACCGCAATATATATTTGAATATTTAAAATATTTAAAGCGAACTAATAGTGATATTCTGGCAATGCCAATATCGATATTTGATACAAGGAAACAAAAAGTAAACGTGAATAAAACTTAAATCAACTTTTAGAACAACAACAAAAGTAAAGTAAACTAAAGTTCGTCTTTCAGACCTTGTGGTCTACAGAGTAGATGATGTAAAGATGTTTCTAAAGCTGACGCTTTACGAGGGTGTCATGTGGCCAGCACAACGTCCAACCGCCTTTACTTTCTCCAACTATTGTCAGGTACCTATTAGAGCTGGGTGGACTTAGGCGTGTCTTTAAAATCCTGAAATTTGAACCCCGGACCCCTTGTTACGAAATCCAAGCGCTTTACCACGCGACCACCTCGCCATACAACTTTGTCTACTAGCATATTCCCAGCTCGAATATACCCAGGTCGAATATGCTCGAGGAATAAGTTAATAAAAGAGTTGGAGGGAGAATGCATCTTTGCCGAACTCAAATGGATGTGCTAAACTTTCTTCAATACTGATGTTAAGAAGTATTCGCAGTTTGATATGGGGCTTTGATTACAGCATTAATGTTTGTATCAGTTTTTGAGCTTATTCATCATTTGTCACATTCCATCATGCCACGCTCGGTCAAAAGCTTTTTTAAAGTCAATGAAATTGTGTACCAGTTTCTTTTGGTGTTGAAGTCATTTTTAGCGGCCCCCGAAAGGGGAAGAGACGCTGTTAGTTATGTCTGTCCGTCCCGTTTAGATCTCGCAAACTAGAAAAGATAGTGAAAAAATCCGACATCATAATATTTTAGACCATCGGCAAATTTTTTTCTTTTCTGAAAGCGAAAAATCACATTTTTAAAACCAATTATGCAAGCAGTTATTCAACAGAAAAAAAACTATTTTTAGAACTATTCACTATTATTAGTAACAAACACTAGAGGCTTATTAATAAGGGAGATGTCCATTTACAATTTTTAAAAAACATTTATGCAAATGGTTTTAGATTTTTGATATATTTTTTTTTTACAACTATATTGTTAAGTTTTGTAAGTTTTGTCATACTAAATACTACACAGGATCTGTTAGCTTTCTTTTTCAATTCTTCTCTGTCATTTTCCTTTGAAAGAATTAACAGTCTGATGTTAAATTTAAACACCACATTTAAAGGAACTTTTTGAACAAAAGTGCCTAAGAAAAATCGAAAAAATCCTGGAAGACAACGGCCACCCGCTCCATCAGAACTACGCCAGGTCGTCGCGAAGTGGGCGACTGCTGTCAATCAAAACAAGAACGGAGCGGTACAAAAACTCATTCGTACCTCACTCTGTCAGACTCTATCACCGCCACTCATTGATCAGGGAACATGAAATGCACCAAGATACCTGTGTGTAGTCGCTGAATGAACTCTTTATGTTGTGTCTGTTGTATTTATGTGTATTTTTCTGTTGTGTTGTCTTTATATGAGAAAAGAGTCCGTAAGGATCAATAAAGCAGTCTTAGTCTTAAGAGATGGATGAAACACAACAACATTTAAGCTTGTCATGAGCAAACTGTGGAAAAGTGGGAGGAGTAACATCAGCTTCCAAGTAAAACTTAAACTGAACAAAGGTCAAGGGAAATGGTGATTAGTAGGCTAGAATTATTCTACTGTAAAATCTTTTTACAAATATTTTATAAAAGATATAGATAAAAATATAAGATACGGATACAACCAATCTCAACGGTAAGTCTACCCTTTTTATAAGAGAATTTTACATTTTCTTTAACGTAATAGATGCCTAAGTGTCATTCAATGAGGTGGCATGTCCACCGGCCACAGAAGTAAGCCTTTGGGCCAAATGTCAATACAGCAAGTCCATCCCTGTTATTATAAATTGCATATATATATATATATATATATATATATCATGGGCGTAGCCAGGATTTTTTTGGGGGGAGGGTTTTGGGGGGTTTGGGGGGGGGGATTGTCCACCCCCATTTTTGTTTTGTTTTGGGGGGTCCTCCCCCCCCACCGTTATATTAGTGTGTGTGTACATAATTAATCTTTATTACATCCCTCTGTATGGGGTTTGAACTTAAAGCCCTGTGGAGGGGGGTTTTAAGCACAAACCTCCTGGAAGGAGATTTTAAATTCAAAACCCCCCATTGCTGCGCTGGTGGTGTAATATTAAAATCTCACTTAAAATAAACAAAATCAAAGCAAAAAATCAGTCGCAAAATTCCACGCCTCCCCTCTGAGACATGGATACTATGCAGAAAGCAACAAAGACTACTTGAGCGCTTACGCTCCATAATTGACATACAGTGGCAAGACCGTACTACAAACATTGATCTCCTTGCGAAGGCCGGTATGGACAGTATAGAGTGACTTCTTATGGTCCGACAGTTACGCTGACAAAGATCAGCTTAGGCGCCAACTAGCCATAGCTGACATAGAAGAGAGCCTCTGAACGAGACAGCTGGAGGTCGCTCACAAAGGCCACGGGATACACATTTGAGACCAAAAGAAAATCCGCTGCCGAGGACAGACGCAGACGGTGAAAAGGAAATCTAAATCGACTACCTGCGGAATATGGTTATGCTTGCCTTGGATGTGGCAAAATATGTAGTTCACATCTGGGGCTGCGCAGCCACGGGAAATACTGCATTCCTCACTAATTTTCTGACTGGAAGACAAGCATTATTTTAATAATATTTATATTATTTGCAGGAGACGCCAAATTCTACTCTTTTCAATTCAATTTCTTTCTATTCAATTTTTCTTTCACTGACTGCTTTACATCTTTTATTCACAGATTCTACATGGATTGCTTTCAACAGGAGACATGTTATGGACATCTTTCAATGCCTGGGAAAGTTCCTGGAAAGTGAAGAACTCCACGATACTATTGTTGTTGTTGGCAACACTCAATTCAAATGCTATAAGCCTATCTTAGCGGCTTACTCTGGCTACTTTAGAACAGCATTTAATTCAAAGCTGAATGAAAATAAGAACATATATCGATTAGAAGAAATATCTTGTGAGACATTTAAATTAATTCGTCATGCCATGCACACTGGATGCACTATCGTGACAGAAGACAACGTCATTTACTTGATGAAAGCGGCTGATTATTTAAACATTCCTTTTCTGGAGAACGAATGTGCTAGATTTATTCAAGAAGTATTGTCTTTGGAAAATTGTTTAAATTTTTATTTAAGTGGAAAACATTTTAATTCAGAAAAAGTAAAGAACTTTGTTTGGCCTTTTATTCTTGAAAACTTCTATTCTCTTTGTCATAGAGACAATTTTCTTGATCTTTCAACAAATGATCTTTTAAAGTTAGTTCAAAGTCAGATCTGAAGACAAAGTGTGGCGGGATTCCATAAGAAAACTATATTTATATATAAACAACACTAAATCAGAGAACTCCACGTTTGTTCCATTTATTCTTCAGCGCAGTCTACATTTTACTTAAAAACTATTTACTTCCTGTAACTTTGGTTTTCGAAATTGAAATTAGAATTCTATTACTCGAATTAAAAAAAAAAATGTATTAAAAAAATCTTTTTGAAATTGCTTTTTTTTTCAATATTGTATCTTTCATGCTTATTAATCATGGTGTTTTTTCTATATTTTTTTTTCGTGGACAGGTGAATCGAGGGTGTATCTTGTAGGCTTTCACGATGCCTTTGGCACTCAGCATACTGTCAGGGTTATGTTAAGGCCTTAGCTCGTTTGCCCGGGCCCCTGACATTCAACCAGGCACCTTCGTGCTTGCAATAAATAAGTGACTCACTGTTGACAATGTAAATATTTAATGATATGAATTTAAGTTATGATGACAAACTAATGGAGTAATGACATTGAATTTGGAACATTCTAATATTGTGAATTTATTAATTAAACAATAATTCTACACCTTGCTATCCGACCACGTGACACATAAATGCTCGCAATCACACCAAAACACACTGCTGAATCTAGTATTTAGTGTAGACTTCCAATCCAATACTAACTTCCTGTAAAGACAAAGTAAAGACAAAATAAAAAGGTCTAGTAGACTAAGGTATCGAAAACAACTGCGAAACGCAGTTATGCCTTAGATACTCACCCTAAACAGGGGAACACAGAAGAATCTCAACAAACGTTACACCAGCATAACAAAAAACACTCCATCAGCTTACAAGCAAGGCAACAAAAAGAAAGTGCGTTCAAAAATAGTGCACTTAATACACATTAGTGCTAGAATGCCATAACCTACGCACCGACACATATACATTTCAGCAATTATTCCCTGATCTTTATCGATATTTTGAACTCGGTCCTCCATGTTAAGCGAGCAACCACTTTATTCCAGTCAATTACTCATTTCATTTAAGGGACATAACAGAAGGAGACTACTGAAGTGGATTATTACTTGCCATATGCTAATTAGGATCATTATTTATTCTTATAATAAATTTTATATCTACTATGTGCTAATTTTCTCAGAACTTTGTAAAAAAAACTATATCTTTTTTTTGTAAAATTTTTTTCTATGTTGATGTATTTACATTATTGTCAATTTAAAAATATATCTATATTAAATCAAACAAGCAAGAATAATCGTATGTATATTTTTTAAATCTCTGTGACTCATCGTTGATTTTACCGAGCTATTAAGCTCGGATAAACGCTTGCAACGTCGGTATTTTTTTTTTTTTCGTTTTTTTTTCTCCCGTATATATTTTTTAATTTATTCAAAACTTATCTTGATTAGTTTTTCTTTGCTAAACATCCAGAATTTGCTTCTTTAAATGTGTTTGTACAGAGAAAGATTTTTTTTTTGAAAGAGTGGGGTCCAAAGATGCTATTTTTTCTTTAGATTGCTGTTCGTTGTGACAGTGATGTGGGATAATGAGCTCAGAACATTTATTTTATCTGTTGTTTTTTTTTAAAATGGTTTTGATATAAATGTTGTGGAAATATGATTAAAAATCGTAAATAATAATTTTTGTGTGCTTTGGATCATAATATGTTTTCTAGATGTAACCTAGACCTAGAGCTGTTGACTTGCCCATGGTCAGTTTTCATTTTTTTTTTCAGTAGTAGCAACACGGTTAATTAGCTAACATTTCCATTTGAAGCTTTTAAGATGTGTTTTCTCTATAAAACTTTGTTACAATATGGATAAAAATGATAAAACAATATTTATTTTCAATATGGATCATAAACCTTTTCCAAGATCAGCTCTAGATCTAGATCCTGGAGGCTTTTTCGCAGTCGGTAAGTGTTATTTTTAAATTTCCAACATTAATATCGACATATTTTTGTTTTTGTTTTAGGGAAAGTGCTTTATGCTATATAAAAAGAACATACATTCCTTTTTAATTCTACACAAAATATATCATTTTCTAATTTAAAAAAAAAAAAAAATTTTAATGAAAGCATTTATGGCATTTCGAATGGGCAAAAAAAAATTTTTTTCTGTCCATGTGTGGAGCGTAATTCTGAAGTCAAAGTGTAAAATTTTTAGGTAGTTATATCCCCGGCCTATTAGTCATCAATGAAATGAATTTGTGTCAGACAGTGTCATGGGGTGCCATTTAAATCTTAAACTATAAGTAATGGTTGTATATGGAAGTAGTTTGCATGAGAAAACTAACAATAAATGTCAATAATAATTAAATCTCTTATATAGCGCTACTTTCATGCTTATAGAATGCTCAGAGCGCTTTGGTCCAATCTCATTTGTAAACCAGTGAGGATATCTGGGAGAAGGTTTTCAGGGCTGCCTGTAGGCGCTCAGTAAGCACAACTCTGCTCGAGTCGGGTGTCGAACCTCGAGCCCCCTTCATATTTACACATTTACACAACAAACGTCTTCTTGAAAATTAAAAAAAGCAAAAAACTTTTTAAAACTTTGCCTCTCCACAACGTTGTCACATCAGTGCCAAATAGCAGAACACGTTGAATGAATCAAACTCTTCACAAAGAAGTAACTACCTATGAAAAAAACATGTCTACCCTCAAGCAATAATGTTACACTCACTAACTCAAAGTGCCATCTGTATCCACCAATATATATCCGTATACCTAAATATATCAGTATAATTTTTATCTTAATAAATTAATGTTTGACGGTCGTTTCGTAGTTTTACTCTTGTATCTATCTCAGTAATTTCCATTTGTTTTTTTTTTATTAGAAATGAAATGTATACAAACTATGGTTAACAATTATGCTAAAACGACGAAAAAAAAACTTCGATAATAAATAGACTGAACTTTCACATTTCCGATGGTCTTCGGCGAACCCTGACAAATGGTCATTCGACCGACAGGTTGAGAACCCCTGATGTATATGATACAATTAATATATTTTCCCCTCAATGTGTGATTCAAATGATGTTTCTTCTATTTCTTTTATAAATAAAATTACACGCCCTACACTCGAATACTATTTTATTTAAAAGATTAAGATTCTTATTCTCCTAGTTGTAATGCAATGTCTTTAATAATACATTGGCTATTCTCCCATACTAAAATGAAAAAGATCATTTTAGTGAACATCTTTATTCGAGTAATAGCACCCTTCTAGCGTACGCTGAACAAGACCTTCAACTTGTCACCAATCAATTTGTTGAGGCTGCTGCACCGCTTGGGTCTTCCAATAAACCTAAAAAAAAAATCGTGCTCAATAAGTCCCCACGAGTATCTAGATCAGCTCCACAAATCAGCGTGAATAGCAATAATAGACAAAAATCTCTCTATATATAATTCTCTTATTCCCTCAAGAATTTTGTCGAGAAGTAAAGGAAAGATTACTCTGCGGATAGTCCACGAGAAAACAAAGGGGGGGGGGGGAGAACACTTTCTCACAACATAGCAGGGCAGGACCGTTGCAATAACACTCTTTTTGTTTTATTTCTACCTCACGTTAAAAAAAAGGGGGGGGGAGTAATCTACTCTGTAGTAACTATCGAGGCGACAGAGCACGCTCAAGAGTTTGGACACCATGGAAAGATCACTCTTTTATTTTCGCAACTCGGACGGAGGGAGTTATCCTAGGTAATTTAAGAGTGAAAAAAAAAAGACAATTTTCGTCTGTATATTTCAGGAGATTTGTATGAGTTTTCAAAAGATTTTAATAATTTTCCGGATATTTCCAGGACTTTTTCGTATATTTTGCAATTTCAGGAGATTTAATAATTTATACACCTAAAATTAGCGCAGGTCCTATAAAAGTGCTGGGCCCTTTGAGGTCGCATAGGTTGCAGTGGCCTAGGGTTGGCCCTGCAAAATAGCCGCGTATGGTACGCCGCCGGTCGACTAGTAGACAATAATAGACTACGTCTTGCTTGGGCCATCACAAACAGGAGAAGAATAATGGAAAAAAAAAGAGGGAAAAACTGTTGCCTAATCCAGTAAGCTTTCGGCTGGATGGGGTTCGTCAGCTTTGGCTCCATACCCACATAGGAGCAGGAAAACTCTGTATTCAATGCTCTGCTGCCTTGCAGCTGTACCCAGACATGGGGAAAATTTCGCGAGTCAACCCTGTTTATTTCCAAAAGGTAACAAAAAATATGACACAAGGTAATAATTGTATGTTCTTCATTCTTCAATAGTTTGAGCAACAGCGAAACATATATTTAAAACTATTAAAAGTTTATATCATGAAGTCAAATTGGCAGCAAACGTAAAAAAGGATAATCTGTTGTAACGCTTGGCTCAACAATTATAAATATAAAGTCAGTTCACTCAGTTGTATTATATTATACTGTAGTATAAAGACATAATCAATGCTTTGTGAAAAGTTTTTGTTTTATATTAGATATAGAAAATTCATTTCAATGTTATCTCTGAATTTAATACTACAAATAATTCATGAACATTACATTGTTGCAAAATTGGAAGAAAAAACTAACAATAAATTACAAGCTAAAATGTGTCTGTTTTGATCTCTTGATATGCACGTCAGCTGTGTAAGTTTGTTCTAGGCTCAAAGATGTTTTCCTTTGTATAAAACCCAGATGGTCCATTAAAAAAAAGAAAGGAATATGACATTGTATTCACTATATAGCATTATTTATATATCGACATGACGTCTTTCCAATAGGCATCTACTTCATGAAATAGTTCTCGTTTCAGACCTTGCGATTTATCGGGAACATGATGTAAAGGCCATCTGTTTCTGTGGCCCACGGTTAACGAGGGTGTCATGTGGCCAGAACAATGACCAAGCGCCTTTACTTTTTTTCCCAATAATGTCAGGTACCCATTAGAGCTAAGTGGACTCAGAGGCACCCAAAGAGCCCCAAATTTAAAAAAAATCAGTCTTTATCAGGATTCGTACCCGGGACTCCCGCTTCAGAAGCCAAGCCACTCATCCCCCGCTCGTTCACTTCATGAAATAATCTTGCTTTTATTGAAGTTAAAAGCTAACAATTGTGGCAGAAACTTTTCTTGTATAATAAATATAATCTGGCATTAATTGTTAAATAAAACGAACTTGATAATTAAAATGTAGCCAGGTAAAGAAACATTAAAATTTATCTTTTTTTGCAGAAGAGACCTACATGACCTCCCTCAGTTGTAAATACCGGAAATAGTGCTTAGCTAGGGGAGCTCACATCACTTCCCCAAACCTCCAGGTTGGCAAGGGCGGGGGGGGGGGAGTTTACTGTCTTTCCGCTAAGTCCAGGAAGAATCTATTCTAGGGTACAATAAACGTTTTCAGAGACAATGAAGGGTCGGAATGTACTAAAAATTAATTTTAAAATGCCTTCCTCCCCCCAAAAAAAAATCCTGGCTACGCCCATGAGTTCCGCCCTCTCCACGAAGCTGGTGTATCCAATGGAGAGGCAATTACCTTTACAGTTTGGGGTCAGCGTCTTCGCAAGCTCTGAGTGGTGCAAAGGAGAGGGGAACGATGTAACACAGACATTCACACACACACATATATATATATATTCGGTGACCGGTCATTTCATCCCCGTTCATTTCATCCCCGGTCACTTCATCCCCGGTCACTTCATCCCCGGTCATTTCATCCCCTGGTCACTTCATCCCCTTGTGACCGGAGATGAAGTGACCAGGGGATGAAGTGACCGGGGATGAAGTGACCGGGGATCAAATGACCGGGGATGACGTGACCGGGGATGAAGTGACCGGGATGAAATGACCGGGAACCATATATTCCATCCATGGGCACCCACTTCCACCCCCCCTAACCCTAACATCTAAGTAGCTACTGAACAAGTAGTGCTTCCACTGGTTAGTGTAGTGGTAGTTTAGGGTTAGGCGTATCAGGAATTGATGACCAACCATTTACGTGCACGCATCTGAATTCTGAGTAGCCACATTTTAGCCAATTTTTAATATTTTATAATGAAATACATCTTCCAGATCTGTTTTGTTTTTATTACGTAGTTGTAGATTTAGTCAGAATCCAGTGGGGGGGGGGGGAGAGGTGCAAGTGCATCACCATGTACCCCCCTGCGTGCGCCCATGCATTATTGATTTTAAGAGTTTAGTAAATTAGTGTCTAAGAAAGTTTTGCGCATCGTCTTCTAAGTCTAAATCTAAAGGTCTATCACTGGAATATTATAAAGTGTAAAAACTTAACAAGTAGTACTTCCACTGAAGTACTGTTGTTAAGATACGCTTTTATTGTAACTAGAGTAGGCAAATCTGTAGTTCATGTCCAACTATGTACGATTTATTATAGGCTTGCAATTCTTCGCACTATAAAGGTTGTGTTAGTCGTGACGATTTGTTTTCATTTGCAAATAGATTTAGTTATTGTGAATGCCACAAGGTCGACTTTCACTAGACATTCTCTATGGTGATTTAACAGAAGGCAGGAGATCCGCTGGTCGTCCACTGCTACGGTATACTGATGTATTCAAACGCGACATGAAGCTCTTCAAAATCGACACTAAGAGCTGAGAAAAAGTGGCACTGGAAAGATCCACATGAAGAGCGAGCATTAAAGGTAGTCCTGGATTGCAGATGCCATACACAACAGTTGTAGAAAGAACGGTGAAAGTGCAAAGGATTGGCCTCTTTAGTCACACAAGAAGTTGCAAAGGGATAAAATCGTCTCGAGACTTAAAATGCCAATTTTCAAAGC